>NC_057804.1:4491407-4516984 GCF_018294505.1 Triticum aestivum
AATATTTCTATAACTAAAAAGCAGAAAAATTTCTAACATTTCTATAGATATTTCTATAACTAAAAGACAGGAAAATTTCTATAACTAAAAGACTAATGTGTGTGTGTGTGTGTGTGGACATGGCGGCCGGGGCATGAGCTCACCGGCGAGGCGCGGCGACCGGGGGCGGCAACGGGGTCGACGGGGACGGGCGGTGACGGCGGGTATGGGGACGGGGCGGCGACGACGGGGACGGGGACGGGCCGGGCGGGGATGACGGGACGACGGGATGGGGCGACGACGACGGGGCGGGGCACGGCGACGGGACAACGGGAACAGCGACGGCGACGGGAGCGGCGACAAGAGGCGGGGACAGCCGGGGCGGCGACGACGATGGTGACGGCGACGTGGGCGTCGGTGACGGGGCAGAGGAGAAGAAGCAGAGGGAGAACGAAACTGACGAAAAATTCGTATGTGCTGCTTATATAGGAGGCCCCTTTAGTACCGGTTGGAGCCACCAACCGGTACTAAAGGTCTGTTTTGGCCAGGCTAAGCGGCGGGAAGCGCCCCCCTTTAGTACCGGGTGGTGGCACCAACTGGTACTAAAGACCACCTCTTAGTAACGGTTGGAGCCACCACCCGGTACTAAAGGGGGTGCGCTGGCGCAGGTGCGGTGCGGCAAGTTTAGTCCGACCTCGCTTGCCGAAGGGCGTCCGCACTGGTTTATAAGCCCTACTGTGGTAGCTCTCTTGAGCTCCTCTCCAAAGCAGGCCTATTGGGCCTACTTGTTCTCTGTTGTCCTCTGGGCCTATTGGGCCTTTCGCGGGCCTGCATCCTGGCCCAACAACACGTTGTGTTTCTAGTCGTATGCAGGCCGCTCTGGCCCAGTAGGCGGGCTTTTTCATTGTTTTATTTATTTTTTAGTTGTTTTTTGCTGTATTTAGAGTTTCTTTGTGAATATTTTTGCTTTAGGAACAAAAAATTACAAACTTTCTGTTAGTGCCGGTAGTTTTCAAATTTGAATAGTTTAAATTTTAAATTATTTGAAATTTGTGTGAATCACTAGTTTGTGAACAACTTAACTTTGAAAATAGATTTTTCACTGATTCTTTTTTTCTTATGTTTAATATTAGTGTGTTTTATCATTATATTCAATTTGGTAATGCTTAGCTTATTTAAAAAATGAAAAGCCTTTGTAACAGATGAGTTTTCGTCCAAAACCCTGATACTTAGGTTATTCAGGGTCATTTAGCTGAAAAAATCAGTAAATGCATGAAAGAATTTGTTTGCACATAAAATTTCTTCGCGTTTCAAATGCCAAAACACATAAATACCCTAACTATTACAGAGGTTTCCTCTTGGGTGTGAAACACAGAAAAAAGTGATAATAGTGAAGCCGATCACATCCCAGATCTTTGGGTGTGAAACTTTTTCTTCGCGTCTGTCCCTTTGCACCGTAGCCATGGAAAATCTTCATCATTTAACTGGATGCTCGGGTCAATATTCACTGTGAATGGAGCAATTTCATCAAACTTTTCATAATCATCTAACATGTCGATCTTGTCATCCACTCACACGATGTTTCTTTTGCCTGAAAGAACTATGTGGCCCTTTGGCTCGTCGTATGATCCATTTGCTTCCTTATCTTTTCTTTTTCTTGGCCTGGTAGACATGTCTTTCACATAAAAAACGTGCACCACATCATTGGCTAGGACGAATGGTTCGTCTGCATACGCAAGATTGTTGAGATCCACTATTGTCATTCCGTACTGCGGGTCTTCCGTTACCCCGCCTCGTGTCATATTGACCCATTTGCACCAAAACAAAGGGATCTTCAAACCTCCTCCATAGTTAAGTTCTCATATGTCCTCTATGTAACCATAATATGTTTCCTTTCCCGTGTTGGTTGTTGCATCAAAGCGGACAGCACTGTTTTGGTTGGTGCTCTTCTTATCTTGGGCGATCGTGTAAAATTTATTCTTATTTATCTCGTACCCTTTGAAAGTCATTATATTCGAAGATGGTAACTGGGACAGCGAGTACATGTCATCTTCAATATCGCCATCATGCATGGCACGTTTCTGCAACCAACCAGCAAAAGTCCTCGTTTGTTCACGTGTAATCCACTCGCCAGACTGCTCCTAGTGTTTGGAGTGTAGAAAATTCTTGTGTTCCTCTATATACGGAGCCACCAAGGCGGAATTCTGTAGAACTGTGTAGTGTGCTTCAATGAGAGAATGCCCGTCCATACATATTATTTAATCCCCTCCTAGCGTGCCTTTTCCATCCAGTCTGCCCTTATGCCGCGATTCAGAAACACCAATCGGCTTAAGGTCAGGAATAAAGTCAATACAAAACTCAATAACCTCCTCATTTTCATGGCCCTTCGAGATGCTTCCTTCTGGCCTAGCATGGTTATGAACATATTTCTTCAAGACTCCCATGAACCTCTCAAAGGGGAACATATTGTGTAGAAATACAGGACCCGAAACGTTAGTCTCTTCGCAAAGGTGAACAAGGACGTGCGTCATGATGTGGAAGAAGGATGGTGGGAACAACAACTCGAAACTGACAAGACATTGCACCAAATCATTCTGTAACGTTTGTATGATTTCTGGATCGATTACCTTCTGAGAGATTGCATTGTGGAATGCATATAGCTTCACAATGGCTAATCGAACGTTTTCCGATAGAAGCCCCCTCAATGCAACCAGAAGCAGTTGCGTCATAATCACGTGCCAGTCATGAGACATTAGGTTCTGGAACTTTTTCTCTGCCATATTTATTATTCCCTTTATACTCGACGAGAAGCCAGACGGTACCTTCATACTGAGAAGGCATTCAAAGAAGATTTCCTTCTCTTCTTTGGTAAGAGCGTAGCTGGCCTGACCCTGATGTATGCCGTCTTTTCCGTGCATACGTTGCTGGTCCTCCCGTGCCTCTGGTGTATCTTTTGGCTTCCCATACACGCCCAAGAAGCCAAGCAGGATCACGCAAAGATTGTTCGTCACATGGATCACGTCGATTGCGGAGCGGACCTCTAGGTCTTTCCAATATGGCAGGTCCGAAAATATAGATTTCTTCTTCCACATGGGTGCGCGTCCGTCAGCGTCCTTCGGAACAGGTTATCCGCCAGGACCCTTTCCGAAGATTACCTTCAAATCCTTGACCATATCATGTACATCAGCACCAGTACGGTGGCGAGGCTTCGTCCGGTGATCCGCCTCACCTTTGAAATGCTTGCCTTTCTTTCTTACGGGATGCCTGCTCGGAAGAAATCGACGATGTCCTAGGTACACATTCTTCCTACAACTATCCAAATATATACTATCACTATCATCCAAACAGTGCGTGCATTCGCGGTATCCCTTGTTTGTCTGTCCTGAAAGGTTACTGAGAGAAGGCCAATCATTGATGGTCACGAACAGCAACACCTTTAGGTCAAATTCTTCCTGTCCGTGCTCATCCCACGCACGTACACATGTTCCATTCCACAGCTATAATAGTTCTTCAACTAATGGCCTTAGGTACACATCAATGTCATTGCCGGGTTGCTTAGGGCCTTGGATGAGCACTGTCATCATAATGAACTTCCGCTTCATGCAAAACCAAGGAGGAAGGTTATACAAACATAGAGTCACAGGCTAGGTGCTATGGTTGCTGCTCTGCTCCCCAAAAGGATTAATGCCATCTGTGCTTAGACCAAACCATACGTTCCTTGGGTCACCTGCAAACTCCTCCCTGTACTTTCTCTCGATTTTTCTCCACTGCGACCCGTCAGCGGGTACTCTCAACTTTCCGTCTTTCTTACAGTCTTCTTCGTGCCACCGCATCGCATTCGCACGCTCTTTGTTTTTGAACAAACGTTTCAACTGTGGTATTATAGGAGCATACCACATCACCTTGGCAGGAATCTTCTTCATGGGGCGCTCGCCCCGACATCACCAGGGTCATCTCGACTGATCTTATAACGCAATGCACCGCATACCGGGCAAGCGTTCAAATCCTCGTACTCACCACGGTAGAGGATGCAGTCATTAGGTCATGCATGTATCTTCTGCACCTCTAACCCTAGAGGGCAGACAACCTTCTTTGCTTCATACGTACTCTCGGGCAATTCGTTGTCCTTGGGAAGCATATTCTTTGTCATTACCAGCAACTTTCCAAATCCCTTGTCAGATACACCATTCTCTGCCTTCCATTGCAGCAATTCCAGTGTGGTGCCCAACTTTTTTTATCAGCTTCGCAATTCAGGTTCAACAATTTCTTGTGATCCTCTAACATGCGCTGCAACTTCTTCTTCTCCAAATCACTCGCGCAGTTTCTCTTTGCATCGGCAATGGCCCGACCTAGATCATCAGCGGTCTCATCTAATGCCTCTTCTTCAGCTTCTTCCCGCATTGCCGGCTCAGCTTCTTCATTGGTTATCATCGTATTCAGGGAACCCATGGCTAGGATAGATGTCGTCGTCCTCTTCTTCTTCATTGTCTTCCATCATAACCCCTCTTTCTCCGTGCTTGGTCCAAACATTATAGTGGGGCATGAAACCGGACTCAAATTGGTGGACGTGAATGGTTCTTGACATAGAGTAATTATCACCATTCTTACAGCCAGCACATGGACAAGGCATAAAACCATCCGCCCGCTTGTTTGCCTCAGCGGCAAGCAGAAAAGTAAGCACGCCATTAATGAACTCGGGAGAGCATCGGTCATCATACATACATTGTCGGCTCATCTTCATTACACAACACCGAATAGACCAAATTAATACAAGTTCATACATAAAGTTCATACATAAAGTTCATATACAACACTTAATTAAATGCAACATACAAATAATTTTCTAGCTAAAGAATTTAAATGCAAAAAAAATGCGATCAAGATCGCAACTAAGGTAACAATTGATCCAACAACATAATGATACCAAGCCACACTATCAATGGCATATTTTCTAATCTTTCTAATCTTCAAGCGCATTTTCTCCATCTTGATCTTGTGATTATTGACGACATCGGCAACATGCAACTCCAATTCCATCTTCTCCCCCTCAATTCTTTTCAATTTTTTCTTTCAAATACTCGTTTTCTCTTTCAACTAAATTTAACCTCTCGACAATAGGGTCGGTTGGAATTTCCGGTTCACATACCTCCTAGATAAAAATATCTATGTCAACTTGATGGGCATAATTTGTCATAAACATGAAATGCAACAACTAGTTTTAAAAGAGAATATACCTCATCCGAATCATAACAAGTACGAGGGCCGACGGGGACGGATATCAAAACCATGGCACTATGTATAACAAACAACGTACGGGTAAGATAATTATATGAGTAACTATATATCCAAATCACACAAACATCAATTTGATAATGTAAAACATTCATGAACAAGAGCCTCTCCACAAGGCGGTGCCGGCGACGAGACGGTGCGGGCGATCGACGGTGGTTATGACGGAGATTTAGAAGGCACTAAGTAAACCACACCTACATATGCAAACCAATTGTAATTTTTGACCTCAAATTGCATATAGATCAAATACTAGCACATATAATTCCTCCCAAATTACTAAAATCACAAATTAATCACTATACAAAGCATTGCAAGAGATAATCTAGCAATGAGAGATGAAAGGACAAAGTTGCTAACCTTTTGTGATTATTTGAATGGATGGGGGCCTTCAAATCTTGACAAATTTTAGGCAAAATATGTGATGAGCTCGAGGAAGAGAGGGGAAGAACAGAGGAGGAGAGGGAAAAGGGGAAGAACAGAGCGAGCTCGGGTGGACGAAGGGTTTATGTGGGACGACCTTTAGTACCGGTTCGTGCAACCAACCGGTACTAAAGTTGCTGGAGAGGCCCCAGACTGACAACATCCTGCCACCACTCTCTTTAGTACCGGTTTGTGGAACGAACCGGTGCTAATGAGTGCGGCCGGCTAGCCGTTGGAACCGGCACTAATGGACACATTAGTGCCTGCTCAAAATCAAACCGGCACTAATGTGCTTCACAAATTGGCCACAATCCACAACATTTGCTAGTCTTTTTTGTTTAATAATGGGTTATGGGTGGCACGGTCTTGATGAGATGAGTCGCTAATGATTCGTATACAAAGCATTTTGTCTATCTACTTTGGATTGCACTTTGGAAAAAAATTTGGTTGCAGTTCCTAGACAAAGCATTCTGTGTATCTACTTTGAATTGCACTTAGTATATAAAGGATTCTGTGTATCTACTTTTCTGCACCCCTAGACGTAATCTAATTTGACTGGACATGATGGTGCTATAGTTGGCTCCGAGACGGCATAGGAAATAACGTGCTCAGCCGCACACCATCATCATCCCTACGTATGGGCCTCATTGGTTGTTGTATAACCGGCAAAGAGGGGTACATTAATTGTTATTGAGTTTCTTCAAATGCATGTTGTGTCTTCCTTTTTGTTTTGAAGTTAATTACAATTTTAATACATAAACTTGCACTCGTTGTACATATTCATAAATAAAATTGAAAAATAACACAAATGGACCATACAACTACTGTTTTGGGTACGTGTAAGTAAATTTCCTTTAACTCTCTGCTAAATAATATACGCCAGCTGGCCCACGTTCAGGACTGTGTGTGGGTCCAACCAGTGAGTAGCAAAAGAAGAAATAGAAATTTAATAAAAATGAGCGCTCCCTGCCAGACTTGAACTTACGACGTCGCACTATACACATCAAGTGCTAGCCACTGTTGCTACTAGTGAATTATTCTACTATATGAGCCATAATCTATTTAGACGGTCTATCAGAAAAAAAAATTGAATCCACCACACAGAACACGGGGATGTTAACAAGGTTTTCTTTTCTTGATTTCTCTTTTTTTTTGGGGAGGGACTGAAAAACATAGTTTCTGGAAAATCTTGATATATTCGGTATGTCTTTGTCCAAAGTTTTCAAAGAAATTCCGTATTAAAAAATTGTAAGTGTATGTGAGATGGAGCATCAACGTAGTTTTTTGGGTTGAATCAACATTTATTTTGGTTTTTGAATTAAAATTGGCACGGGGTTTGCATTGACTTATTTTCTGGATTTTTGAATTTGAAATTTGTTTGAAAATTTTGAACAAAGGAGTTGCGAAAATTTCAAGATTTTCCAAAAACTGGGTTTTTCAGTCCCTACTGCAAAAGACAATAACCGAAGAACAAGGTGCGGCCGATCGGTTCGCCTCCGCCAAGGAGGAGCACAACCTCACCCACGTGCTCTAGAAGACCGCCGACAAGTTACACCTCACATCAACGAGTGAGCCGCTGTCAATTTAGCTTAAATTTCTAGCAGGAAATTATGTATCCGTATATATGAACACTCTATGGTGATGAATATGTTCTGGTGTGAAGTTTTTATTTTAATTTGCAGTGTGCCTTTAAGGGCTCTATTCTGCCCGAGCGGCCATGCTCCTGTTTTTGCAGGAGTTTGTTTTGCAAGATCTGCTAGAGATGCTCTAAGACATCTCTAGGAGATACCTTAAAAACAGTTAGAGGGGTAAAAAAAATCCAGGTTTTGACCTCTAACCGGGACCCGGCCGAACGGGTAAATCTGTTAGCAGATTAAGAAAATTACTCCAAGTGACGCCAAGCACTTAAAATTACTCCTCTACTCGGCCTCTGAGTACAAAAAAAACGCCTCTACACACCCTATCCCCCGCTGGCCACACCTCATCAAAGAGCCCCGCACCACTCCAACAACCACACTTATGCCGATATGGCCGGATCCCACTGCCGTTGCTCCCCGCCACCGATCCCCATGGCGGATTTGCGCCACCACGAGCTCTGCGCCGCCCCATTTGCGTCCCACGACCGCTTCGCTTCCTCCAGCTGCGCCGCCTCATCTGATCTCCCTGCGTTGCTGTCGCCAAAGAGGCCATACATTGGCTTGCGGCAGCGGGCCTGGGGGACGTGTGTGGCCGAAATAACGGACCGACAAATCTAGAAGAAGCTATGAATGTCGTGTTTCATGAGATGCCACTTCTGTATGCCATCCACCCGTTTGTGGTCTCTGCGCAGGAGGGTAGGGACGACCGTGAGGCGAGGAAGCGGCCGGCGGCGAAGGCCTCCGACAAGGCATACATGGCGGAGCTCCACCGCCTCTATCCGGATAAGGTGCAGGGGGAGAGCCGCTTGTACCGGAAGCTAACGACGACGAAGACAACTGTGGGAAGAAATGCATCAGAGGCGGCAAGGGAGGTGGCAACAATGACGGCAGGAACGAAGAGACCAACATATTCGTTGGCGTAGCATCTTCGATGACGACCCAGAAGAGGACCATGGCACCTACACCACGATCGGTCGGTTCTCAGTAGACAGTGGAAAGAGGTCGCCGAAGATACCGATAGCAAATAAATTTAATAAGTTGAGGACTTAGTTTTGGTTATTAGTAAGTATAAACTAAGTTTCACTTAATGGAATCATGAAATATTATGAATCTGCACTGAATTTTGTTTAGCATGTTTAGTAAGTACTTGAATATTATTTGTTTCTGTTTCCACCGAATTCATTTTCTACTCGGCTATATTTACAGGATCAAGTAGAAACGACAAAATCTTAGATCAAAATACTCCACTAAGCTTTCCTCGGCCGTTCACTCCTCTAAAACTTAGGAGATCGGCTAGCGATGCCCTGCCAGACTAAAGTTAACGTTGAACTATAATAGCATTGCATCCATGTGTTATTTATAGCTATAGTTTATGTTGGCTGAGTAAAAAAACCATGCAGCATGCACATGTCCACCTCTGATTTGCTCTCTCTGTCATCGTGAACTCGCAACACGGAGCTGGATTCTTTGCTCATCTGGCTGAAACATTCCGCAACACGGATCTATATATGCGTGGTACGTGGCTGCGTGACAAATCATAGCTGTGGCCGGCACCGAATAAAACTCGCCACTATGGACACTGATAAAATATGTGACCCGTTGGCGCCTGGGTACCCAAATATAGCTGTGGCGGTCGTTCAGAAGCGTCCACCACTGCTCGACATTGAAGCAGTGGCAGACACAACTTTGTGCCTGCCACTGTTGATTTTCCCTCCTGAAGAAATTAGAAAGCGTATAGCTGTGACGGGTCCTCGAACGTGTCCGCAGTGTTACATGTTTTGCAGTTGCGAGAGGTTCTTAGCACCCGCCATTGCTCGTCTTTTAAATTTGCTGTGGCGGGTGCCCCACATTGCCCGCCACTCATTTGAGTTCACCTATAAGATCTTTCCCATCAACCATCAAGCCGTTGTTAGGTTACTGCTAGACGAAGGGGAACCACGCGGAACAGCAAGGTGCATATTTTTGCTACCGTTCTCGAACTATCCTTAACATGTTCCGCTAAAACTATCGCAGATGACTCTCTTGTGATACTCAATCAGATTTTTGTTACCTCCCAATCACAAACTGTTCAGCCACGTAGTAATAATTGGCCTGCTCATCTATAGCCAATAAAACCATGCAATGAAGCAATGCCCTACGTGGACAACTGCTCGAATATACTGCGCGCTCTTAGGGCATGAACAATGAAAGCATCACTAGATGGTGGTCTCATGCCATCCATGTAAGCTCGTATGCGTGAAGCCATCGTTTGATACAACTCTCACCCAACAGAAGCATCAGCTACCCGTGTGTCCCATGTTTCAACAGCAATGCCTTCAGAAAGACAACGCTCAAGCGCCACTGTCACCGGATTCAACCACGAAAGGCCGGAATATATCTGGGTTTTTACCCTGAAGAACAAGTCCGAGCAAGTCCGAGCAATGTTGTCAACAAGGGAACGACGCAAAAACATCATCATTTTCAAGTTAACCAACGCTGGTCAAACCTAGGGTTTTCACCCCTGGAGCTCAAGACTGGCTACTCTTAGAAGTACAACCAAATCGATGTCCATAATGTGTTGCCGCCACCACTTTTTCATGCAACCAGCGGCTACATACGTTTGGCTAGATTAACCATCGGCGCTGCACAACCATATCCTCTGCGTCGAGCCACCGTCCATAGTTGAAGGCAAACTGGTCGGAGTAAGAGTCACCCAAACTCACAAAGGAGCCTTTCGGCTACATATGTGATGTTGCCAATATATGCGCCGCCCACAACATCCACCAAATCTGACATATTTTCTCGGAGCACAATTGGAAATGCGAGGTGTGAAGGCTGCACGATGAATCCTCCAAGAAGGAAAATGGCAACCTCGGCATCATAGTTGTATGCGAGCGCCCTTACCAGCTGTGCATGCAACCAAGCCATCCTATGGCCGCTCCATGCCACGCCCACTAGATCAGCTACCAGCCCTCCGTAGCAGGTGAATCTGAAATTGAATCCCCACATGACAAATTGCATGACCCGATCGTAAGTTTCCCGTCTGTGCTAGGGCTGGCTAGATCCGCCCTACTCCAAGCCGACCATTGAGAAGCACCAGGGTCATCCCTCGCCCCCGGCCGGAGAAGAGGCCTGAACCCCACCATTCGTTGGATATGAACCCCAAGATGTCGCCGCCAACAACCACACCCCAGGCCGCAAATACCACCATCGCGAAGACTACCACCTAATATTTGCGTACCTGCCGCCGCCGGCAAGAGGAAAGGCAGGATGAGGTTTCGAGTAGTGGTGGCTGGGTTTCCTCTGCACGAACTAGAGATGCATACAACCATTTTAGTACGAGTATCAAGATAAACACGGTCCTTAGAATTTTTTAAATGGGTATGTAGATATTTCTTGATGAGAGGTTACACCACACATCAAGCTTGGGGAAACCCCTTTTCATCAACTTTCAATTCTAGGAATTGAACTCGGGCCGCTAGGCTGCACAAACACATGCCCAAGAACTGAGCTAGGCTGCACAAAATGGGAGAGTTTTTCACTTCCCGGCTTATGCACCAACTAGGAATGCATACATCCATTTTAGTACGAGTACCAAGATAAACCTGGTCCTCGGAATTTTTTAAATGAGTATCAACATATTTCTTGATGAGAGGTTCCACCACACACCAAGTTTCATCCTCAATAAACGGGGGCAAACCTGTGTGCATCACCTGTCAACAGTCAGAATTGAACTCGGGTCCCTAGCCTGCACAACGCATACCCAACCACTGAGCCAAGGCCCTCTTTGCCTAGTATATAATATTTAAAAGGTATTTATAGAACCGTCGTGGATAGAAAAACCATGGTAGATTGATTCTCCATGAAAACTCGTTATATGAGATATGCAATTGTCTTCGGACACTTGTCGAAAATTCATGTGTCCTATAATTTTCTGGTAGCTTATCATTACGATATAAAATCATACACTCTAGACGCCATCATACAGATATTTGTTAACACATACTCTCGAAAACTCCCTATTAATATATCTAAAGATACTTAATGAGTTTCAAACACATTCAAAGGAACACGTTAGGTACATAATGATATATAATTGCAATTTCCAATGAATTTTTTACGTGCTTCATATTAACGGAAGATCCAAATGCAACCATGGTATTATTAGCAATCTCTCAAACAAAATATCAAACAACACAAGCATAGGTTATGCTATAAACATTTTTAATGTGGCGCCAATATATATGCGAAAATAGACATCAGGATTTTAATATAAAACAATGAAATTTAAAATTTAATGGCATGTGGCTAATTGTGCAATATATATACTATAAAAATTAATGAAAAACTTATGTTAACAATTAGTCATAGAATAAGTAAAAAAGTTTGCTATAAATAAACAAAAAATGTGGTCATTTCATTAATAAGAAAGCAGATAGGTTTTCGTGCTCCTTGACTAGTGATTTATGACGATGTTGAATAAGAAGATCTAGTTGTTCCCAATGCCTCACATTCGTAGTCTCCAAATGTAATCTCTCTTCTACATCCAATCCAGTTGCGACAGTTAGACAAGTGATGTTGATCCCTAGGCATTAGCGATTAGACGGCCGCAGTTCGGTAGAAGTGCATGCAGATGCATCACTCGTACTTGACTCACCCACCTATAATATGGACGTAACTAGCTTTCTTGATTTACTTAGCTAGGAGTTAAGCCTCAAAAGAAATACTGGCACTTACAGTTCAAATTAAAATGCAGCATGTGAGTTATTTAATGCATGACAGTCTCTCGTATTCACAAAGCATAATTTTCTGCATAAAAGTTTTGTCCAACATTTAAATCATTATCCTCCATTTTGTAGATTATTTTGACAGCATGTGCACTAGCGCAAATATGAGAGTTGGAGTTGGTGGAAAGTCTATTTCTGGTGAAATGGTTTCAGCCGACAATAAGATGGTAAGTACCACCATTTTAATTACGATAAAATCTCAACGGAAAGTGGCAATGGAGTTTGATACAAAATCTCGACTTAGGTACTCCTCCCACCCATTTTTATAGTGCTTAACCTAAATTTGCTTCTTTTTCACCATAATTACAAAGCACGATTAGCTAGATGTGGATACCTTCAGGTTTTTTTTCTGAGATGACCTTTAATTTCTCTTTTTTAGATACCTTTAATTTCTCCGTCGCACTAAAAGCGTTGTCCTCAAACTTGCCAGCATCATCATTTGGGGCCTCTAACTTGCCAAGGGAAGAAAGCGATACCATTGGGTCAGAAACTTGCCCAAGACAGACACACCCGCCAGTAGGTGGTGTCGGCCTAGGGGAGAAGAGATGGTGGCAATGACGGGGTCACCACCAGACTGTGCTATGATTGCAACTAGTGAAGACACACCTCCATGAGACATGTTTATGTAAGGTAGCTTCATCAAAGCATCACTAGCACAGGGTGCATAAATTAGAGAGGGAGCTCAAGCTGCCAGAGGGAAGGCAGCTCCATAGTGTTCGTGTTACTGCTGAGCTAGCCAGGTTTCATAGACGAAAAAAACTATAGCTAGCTGGGATCGGGAGGCAATGGGAACTCATATCCGTGATTTGAGTGAAGTAGTTGTACCAATAAGTTCTGTTACCTATCCAGAAGATTGAGCTGAGTTGGTATCTTTGGCTTAGACTATACAATACTACATACATACCCTACAATGTTTTGCCAAAGGTCTAGTACCTTAAGCTTACTTTATCCGCGACTAAGCATGTGGAAGGGTAAATATGTGCCTTTAGACAAAACTAGCAAACATGCCCGTGTGTTTCAACGGGTGAAAACAGCCTCATACACCTTTACGCACTGAGTATGACAAAAAACCTCATCCTCATGCCCCTAACATAATAAACAGGACGAATACCTCATCCTCAGGTCCATGTCTTCCATTTCAATATGACTTGAGACCCATGTTTTCGCTTCTCCTCTTTGTGTCCTCGTTTCCGATGGTCGCAGTACCAGTTGTCACTAACTAAGGTTAGCCAGGTCCAGTAACTGGATCACTGAGCCTCCTTCGTGTCCCACGAGATCAAGAGCTTTGAGCAAAGATTATTTGTATCATCCAGCTAATATAAATAGGGATGTTCATGTTATCATGTAAACTGAATAGTTTGTGTAAGCTAGACCATAAAATCTTACTTGGACTCCTCATGCATTGTGGCGGGAGCGAGGCTGGTCGTACGTGAAGACGTGGCGGAGAAACAGATTCCTTCCATCTCCCTAATTTAGTAAATTGAACTAAAACAATGCATCTGATGGTATATTTCAATAGTTCACCCAGTTTTATTAGTAGGTATAGATTAAAAAATGGTTAGCTATAGTACCTCCTAGTTTTAAAAAAGTATTCATGTTTTGAAAAAATGTTGCCTTTATCAAATTAAAATTTGAAAAAATATTTACGTTGTTAAAAAATGTTCGCACATTAGAAGAAACATTCACTACAATACCTCCTAGTTTTTTTTAAAAAAAATCATGTCTTAAAAAGTATTTAGGTTAAAAAAGTGATACTATTTTCTTTTTTAAAAAAATCGAATTTAAATTTCTTGTTCACAACTTTGTAAAATATTCATGTTTTAAAATTGATTCAATTTTTCCAAAATAAAAGTTTTTCATTTGCTCGTAGTATGTGGTGCGGCTGTTGGCTTAATTTAAGAAGTTGCGCTGCCAAGTAAGCACCAACTCTCGTTTAGTACAATGGCTACCGGTCTGTGTTGCCCAACATAGTGCCAGGGTTTGACTCCTTGGAGCTGTATTTTTTCTTTGGAAATTTTTCATTATTGGTACAGGATCCGCTAATGGGCCGGCCCATCCAGGCTCTGTCGTCGTATGATTTTTCTGGCAGAAACAAATCGGAGAACGTGGGTGCACTGACGTACGAAAAAACATGTGGATCCCATCGTAAACCAAAAAAGTTGGAGAAGCAGTCCTCCCTTTAATATTAGGCAGAGATATAATGAAGGTGGTTTGTTGGCCTGGCACCGAGAAGAAATAAGAGACATATATAGACAAGCTAAAGAGAGACAACATGCTGCAATGATTGTAACCACTTACCGGTGTGGCGTAGGATCAATCAGGAACTGGAAGAAATGTAAAAGCTAACGGACGTCACGTGCGAAGACGAGATATGGCCGCTCGCCGTACCCATGAACGCGGCGTGCTCTTCCGTCACTGATAAGTAAACGAAAAGATCCACCATGCTTCAGTCTGTAGTTGCCAGGAATGTGGGCGTCTAGGGATATGAGATCAATGGTACCGGAAAACACTTTCGTCCCGCTTTATAAATAAAGCATCCGACAAAGCAAACATAGTCCAACAAAGATAGCAATAACAAGCAACTTAGGGTGTGTTCGGATGCTTCCCTAGCTAGCCCTGCCAACCCATGGGCGTGCCAAAAATTTGGCGCAAGATTCCCTCGCCTGCGACTCAGCCAGAAGTTGGCGGAATATTGAACTGAGGAAGCTAGCGTGGTCAGGGCAAGCCAATTTATTGGCATCCATCCAAATACACGCACACATGCATGTGTGGGTGACCAGTACAAACACAAAGTGTAGGGTTGATTAGGCGTCAGCACCCTAATTAAGCATATATAGAGAAACAATTGAAAAGCACATTCATGCATCACACATGGGCTAGTTCAATCAATGAGATTGCGAAGTCGCGGCAAGATCGAGCTGACTGCAATGCCAGTGTGCTACCTCTTGTGGTTCTTGCAAATGCTTGTGATTATAGCTAGGCCGGGTGCTCCCAATTATACACAGGATGTACATATGTACTACATAAAATGCATTGCACCATCTTGTGTCGATGAAAACGAGATGCAAAATTAGTATACATAATATGCATTCATCAGCAGGTATGTGGGATTCCCTCGCAATGATTAATTAAGAATAATGGACGGTGGCGATCGACTAATCCTCCATCTAGCTGCTGCATGCGTTGCTCATTGTGTACGTACTTGTATTTCCTTGCTTAGTAATTATTAACATTGAAAGAGGATATAGAATATAAATGCACTTGCGTGTGCGCCTTTCAGTTAATTTTACATAGGATCAATCGATCTTTGAGTTAATTAATTGAGAATTATACAGTTATATACCCCAGTTTACTTAGGCCTCTACTGACGGGGTACTAAGCTCTGTATTGATGAGCATTGTGCATTGGAACAAGGACACAAATATCTTTTTGCAATCACGGTGATTTATCTACCAACTCAATAGAATTCCCCACTCAGTGGTGATTTATCACGTGACAACGTACCCAAAATAGAATTTAGCTACAATTGAATCAATATTTTATTAGCTTACCAAGAGAACATGATTGTGTTTGGTTTGGCAATAAGATGTGGGTCAGTTGAAGTGGTTGAAGAAAAATTGGTGAAACAAAAAGTTAAACCAGCATCCATCTTACCTTAGGGAAGGTGGTTTCTCTTTTTCGGTCCGTTTTCATACCTTGTATGTCTTGCATGTTCCTCACTCAGGCTTCATCTCAGAAGAAAGGTTCACAATTGGATGAACTTAGGTTCCTACCGACTAGCCTATTATGAACTGAAAATTAGAATTTACCTACCAATTGATTAGATATAGCTTATCAAAATACAAATGATTTTATTTGATAAAGAAATAAGACGTGAGGCAGTGGAGCCGGTTTTAAGCTAAAACCGGTAGGGGAAACTTGCAAAACCAGAAAGAGGACGATTTTCAGACAATGTTTTACCTTCATCTAACATGTTTTTATTCCAGCAATCCACGTGAACAAGAAAATGTAGATGCAATGACCGATTTCCCCACTCAGTGTATCCCATCTTCCCACACTCGCAGCCCAACAACCATCCCCGGGGCTCCACCTGTCCCTATCTTCTCGAGCATCGTTCTCCTCTTCCCGGCGTTACCTACTTCCATAGACAAGCAACCCTCTTTCTCCTCGTCCTCCTCCTCCCCGAAACAGCTTCCCTCCTCACCCTGAGAGCCATCGCCCTTCCCACTCTAGATCTAGTAGCGGCTTCGGCATTCCACTCTAGATCTAGATCTAGTTTCTTTTGTTGAGCTTTCATAAATTTATAGCTCTAGTGCATCCATTGCATGGCAATCCCTACTCCTCATGTTGACATCAATTGATGGGCATCTCCATAGCCCGTTGATTAGCCTCGTCAATGTGAGACTTTCTCCTTTTTGTCTTCTCCAAACAACCTCCATCATCCTATTCTATTCCACACATAGTGCTATATCCATCGCTTATGCTCATGTATTGCGTGAGAGTTGAAAAAAGCTGAAGCGCGTTAAAAAGTATGAATCAATTGCTTGGATGAAACCGGGGTTGTGCATAATGGGAGTATTTTGTGTGATGAAAATGAAGGATAGCCTAATTATATGATTTTGTAGGGATAAACTTTCTTTAGCCATGTTATTTTGAGAAGACATGATTGCTTTGTTAGTATGCTTGAAGTATTATTATTTTTATGTCAATATTAAACTTTTGTTTTGAATCTTATGGATCTGAATATTCATGACACAATAAAGAAAATTACATTGATAAATATGTTAGGTAGCATTCCACATCAAAAATTCTGTTTTTATCATTTACCTACTCGAGGACGAGCATGAACTAAGCTTGGGGATGCTTGATACGTCTCCAACGTATCTATAATTTTTGATTGTTCCATGCTATTATATTACCTGTTTTGGATGTTTATGGGCTTTACTATACACTTTTATATTATTTTTGGGACTAACCTATTAACCGGTGGCCCAGTCCAAATTGCTGTTTTTTGCCTATTTCACTGTTTTGAAGAAAAGGAATATCAAACGGAGTCCAAACGGAATGAAACCTTTGGGAGAGTTATTTTTGGAATGGAAGCAATCCAGGAGACTTGGAGTAGACGTCAGGGAAGCAACGAGGAAGCCACGAGGCAGGGAGGTGCACCCTACCCCCTGGGCACGCCCCCACCCTCTGGGCCCCTCGTGGCTCCCCTGACCGACTTCTTTCGTCTATATATGTCCATATACCCTAAAACCATCAGGGAGCACAATAGATCGGGAGCTCCACCGCCGCAAGCTTCTGTAGCCACCAAAAACCAATCGGGACCCTGTTCCGACACCCTATCAGAGGGGGGATCCCTCACCGGTGGCAATCTTCATCATCCTGGCGCTCTCTGCTACCTCTTGAGCATGCGTTGGTTTTTCCCTTGAAGAGGAAAGGGTGATGCAGCAAAGTAGCGTAAGTATTTCCCTCAGATTTTTGAGAACCAAGGTATCAATCCAGTAGGAGGCTCCTTAAAAGTACCACACACCTACACAAACAAACAAGAACCTCGCAACCAATGCGATAAATGGTTTGTCAATCCCTTCACGGTAACTACTACGTCTTGAGCTTGTGTTGGTTTTCCTTGAAGAGGAAAGGGTGATGCAGCAATAGTAGCGTAAGTATTTCCCTCAGTTTTTGAGAACCAAGGTATCAATCCAGTAGGAGGCTCCTCAAAAGTCCCACACACCTACACAAACAAACAAAGAACTCGCAACCAACGCAATAAAGGGGTTATCAATCCCTTCACGGCCACTTGCGAAAGTGAGATCTAATAGAGATAGTATGATAAGATAAATATATTTTTGGTATTTTATAAAATAGATTGGAAAATTAAAGGTGCAAATAAAAATAGATTGAAAGCTTATATGACAAAAGATAGACCCGGGGGCCATAGGTTTCACTAGTGGCTTCTCTCAAGATAGCATAAGTATTACGGTGGGTGAACAAATTACTGTCGAGCAATTGATAGAAAACCGAATAATTATGAGATTATCTAGGCATGATCATGTATATAGGCATCACGTCCGTGAAAAGTAGACCGACTCTTGCCTGCATCTACTACTATTACTCCACACATCGACCGCTATCCAGCATGGATCTAGAGTATTAAGTCCATAAGAACAGAGTAACACATTAAGAAAGATGACATGATGTAGAGGGATAAACTCATGCAATATGATATAAACCCAATCTTTTTATCCTCGATGGCAACAATACAATACGTGCCTTGCAACCCCTATTGTCACTGGGTAAGGACACCACAAGATTGAACCCAAAGCTAAGCACTTCTCCCATGGCAAGAAAGATCAATCTAGTAGGCTAAACCAAACTGATAATTCGAAGAGACTTGCAAAGATAACTCAATCATACATAAAAGAATTCAGAGAAGATTCAAATATTTCTCATAGATAACTTGATCATAAAACCACAATTCATTGGATCTCAACAAACACACCGCAAAAAGAGTTACATCAAATAGATCTCCACAAGAGAGGGGGAGAACATGGTATTGAGATCCAAAAAGAGAGAAGAAGCCATCTAGTTACTAACTATGGACCCGAAGGTCTGTGGTAAACTACTCACAACTCATCGGAGGGGCTATGGTGTTGATGTAGAAGCCCTCCATGGTCGATTCCCCCTCCAGCGGAGCGCCGGCGAAGGCTCCAAGATGGGATCTTGCCGATACAGAAGGTTACAGCGGTGGAAATTGTTTTTTGTTGGCTCCCTGGATGTTTTCGGGGTACGTGGGAATATATAGGAGGAAGAAATAGGTCGATGGCCGCCCGAGGGGCCCACGAGACAGGGGGCGCACCCTGTAGGGGTGTGCGCGCCCTCCACCCTCGTGGCCGCCTCGACTGCTTCTTGTCTTGCACTCCAAGTCCTCTGGATCACGTTTGTTCCAAAAATCGCGCTCCCGAAGGTTTATTCCGTTTGGACTCCGTTTGATATTCCTTTTCTTCAAAATACTGAAATAGGCAAAAAAAACAACAATACGGGCTGGGCCTCCGGTTAGTAGGTTAGTCCCAAAAATGATATATATGTGTAAAATAAAGCCCATAAACATCCAAAAGGGGTAATATAATAGCATGGGACAATCAAAAATTATAGATACATTGGAGGCGTATCAGTAACTTGCGAAAGTGAGATCTGATAGAGATAGTAAGATAAGATAAATATTTTTGGTATTTTTATGATATAGATTGGAGAGTAAAAGATGCAAAATAAACGGCGCCAGAAATAGCTTGTTGACGGGAGATTAATATGATGGAAAATAGACCCGGGGGCCATAGGTTTCACTAGTGGCTTCTCTCAAGATAGCATAAGTATTACAGTGGGTGAACAAATTACTGTCGAGCAATTGATAGAAAAGAGAATAATTATGAGAGTATCTAGGCATGATCATGTATATAGGCATCACGTCCGTGACAAGTAGACCGAAACGATTCTGCATCTACTACTACTACTCCACACATCGACCGACTCCTGCTTGCATCTAGAGTATTAAATTCATGAAGAACAAAGTAACACATTAAGAAAGATGACATGATGTAGAGGGATAAACTCACGCAATATGATATAAACCCCATCTTTTTATCCTTGATGGCAACAATACAATACGTGCCTTGCTGCCCCTGCTGTCACTGGGAAAGGACACCACAAGATTGAACCCAAAGCTAAGCACTTCTCCCATTGCAAGAAAGATCAATCTAGTAGGCCAAACCAAAATGATAATTGGAAGAGACTTGCAAAGATAACCAATCATGCATAAAAGAATTCAGAGGAGATTCAAATATTTCTCATAGATAAACTTGATCATAAACTCACAATTCATCGGATCTCGACAAGCACACTCCAAAAAGAGTGACATCGAATAGATCTCCAAGAAGATCAAGGAGAACTTTGTATTGAGATTCAAAGAGAGAGAAGAAGCCATCTAGCTAATAACTATGGACCTGGAGGTCCATGGTAAACTACTCACAACTCATCGGAGAGGCCTTGGAGATGATGTAGAGGCCCTCCGTGGTTTATTCCCCCTTCGGCGGAGCGCCGGCGAAGGCTCCAAGATGGGCTCTCGCGGATACAGAAGGTTGCGGCTATGGAAATAGTTTTTCGTGGTGCTCCTGGATGTTTTCAGGGTATATGGATATATATACACTACTAGGGAAAAGGCTAGCAGCAGCGCGAGTTTTAGGTGTATCAGTAGCGCAGGGAATGGCGCTACTAATAAGGCGCTACAGCTAACACATAGCAGTAGCGCGTGCTCACCGGCGCTACTGCTACACAAGTGTAGCAGCAGAGCGGTTAGTGGAAGCTCGCTACTGCTAGTTGCTCTAGCGCGCTTTGCCTGGACGCGCTACTGCTATCACGGCGCTGCTGCTAACTTTTATACACTCACTACTGCTAATTTAAGTAGTTTTTTTGTTTTTTTTCGGCATATTTGTTTTGTATTTGAACAGGCTTTATAGAAGAATCTTTAGCACATAGAAATGTCATCATGATACACATACAAATGCCTGCGAGACCACAAATGTAATCATACCATATACATACAAATAGTCTCATCATAATCATCCTCTAACACAAAGTGGTGTCTTGTCATTATCTCGAAAATAGCGATACATGCAAGTCTAGAATACTTGCAACTACAACAACGTCATCCATCTAAACAAAGGTATACCCAAGAAGTGCTATCACTATGAGTGAGAGCGGAACTATGCAGTACATGAGGTGGCGGTTACGAGTCCTCTCTCGCGCTAGCGTGAACCTCAAGTAACTAGCTTCTCCTTCTTGTCTGCTTTTGAAGCCTTTATGGATGGCGCCCGTGAACCCATTCACTTGCGCCTGACACTCATGCCACTCGTTGTACCCCCGGAACCTTCCCTTTGTACACAACATAGCAATTCCATCTCGCCATCAAGAAACTAGGTACCTGTTAGAGATGCATGTTCATGAAGAGGATGTACAATCATATATATGCAACAAAATATACTAGAGGAACACCAAAAAAGAAAGGGTTAGCAACTAGATGCAACATACAATACGCAAATTAATTAACTACAGGTACGCAGGTCATCGTACGCAAACTAACAAAGTAGCGTTACGCAAGTTCGGCAGGGACCGTGGACATCACAAAGTTTCATCGCTAAAAAAAGTATACAAGTTCAACCGACACATATCATCATCATCGGCATCATAAATCACTAGAAGTTCCATCCTTCCATATCATCGAGGATCAACCCTAGCTTCTTAAACGGCGTGAGGTCTAGACGTTGCATGCCTATGCGAGTTTGGATATCAGCTCGCGATATAGGGCCGTGGTGGAACATCCCCTTCTCATCGACGACTTCTTTCATGATGATCGTCGCAATGTCGCTTTGGATGCGAAAGAAGTCATCTCTAATTTTATAATCCGCTTCTCCATGAGATTCTAGCTACTTGTGGATATGACCATCATTTCTGCTTCTCATGCGAAGCTTTTGGTGATCCGTGTTGAACTGAATCATGAGATGGACGATGTAGAATCCATCCTTCTTGCTTGGTTTTGGGACATTTATGCAGGAGAAGTTAGTTTTATGCGCGAAACCCATCTTCTTGTTCCTTTGTTTCCTGATCTACACGTGGCCACCTCTAAAGCTGAAGCCTTGGAAAGCATCATCTAGAATATTCATTATATGGGTGTAGTCTTTTCTCTCGTAGTCTCTGGAAGGGTCAAAATACACGGCGTGGGAGACTTGCGGGTAAAGAATGATAAGGATGGCGCGCCCGTTGCTGTGGGGAAAAGACACCTCAAATTTTCCCCATATGAGAGAGAAGGAATGATTGAAATGTACGAAAGGGTTGTCCGGAACTGACTTACTTTGGATGATAAGGCACGAGGACAATTTCAGGTCCTTATTCTGTACCATGAAGTTTTGGAGGTACTCCCTAGTAGTTTCACGCTCAAAGTCGCCGAGACACAGGAAAGACTCGTGCATGTAGTACGAATCCACCACACAGATTTGCGAGACTTCTTCACTCTTCATGACGGAGCTCATATGTAGCGCAAAAAGGCGGACGATTGTAAAATCGAGCCGCCTTGTTAGAAACATCTCAAAGATATGGTCAAACCGCAGGAAGAACACCTCCGCGGGCCGTGTCTCGACGTAGCACTTCCCCTCAGGCACACGAGCCGCGTATGTCGGATATCCTGGATCCTTTGAGGGTAGTAGGCTTTTCTCAATCGACAACACATGGTCGTGCAGTCTCCTGAGATCCCCTGATAGTGCCTCCAGCGGTTTCGGCGGTAGCATTGGCTCGCCCGTGAGATGGAACATGACCACACCTTTCACAGGTACACGCTCTTCAGAATGCATCGTCTAGCTGCTATGTGCTCTGGCTTGTTTGGAGGCAGTTATCTTCCCCGATCTCTTCCTCTCCTTTTTCCTGGGCACACCTTCCAGACCCTTCCTTACCTCATGCCCCAGTGTTCCTAGGCTAAGTTCTGTACGACCCTCGCACCCGGCTAGTTGAGCCTGTGTTGAGGCGGCATCTTCAGGCGTGTCCTGTGAGGATTTCATGAAGAGAGACTTTTTGCAATCCCTGCTACGACCCTGTCCTGGCATATCATCCATATCCTCATTAGCTAGCTGATAGCCCGATTCATCATATGGTTGACTCATCATATCTATGTCACAGTCATACGCGTTTGTATTGAGGAAATCCATAGGGTCGACCTCCGTCTCATCATCCATTCTCTGTTCTACAGGAGAAATTACATCAGCTAGTACTATTGCACCCCCTTCATCATGTCGTCCGCCGCTCTCACCCAGCACTACAGGAGCTGGTAATTGCGTAGGCCGGGTGGTGGTCTCCGCACATGCTTGTTGATGTGTGGTTATTGGTGTGCTCTCGGCCGGCTCCAGACGAATAAGATTCTTCGGCCATAGCAGCACCCAACCCTTGCAGCTTCCAATCCGCGGCGGGGTCTCGTCGTCCGCTCCCACATGTTGTACTGGAGGAGGCAAATCCTCGTGCCCCGATTTCACACTGGTCAAGCTAACCCTGAAGTGCCCAGCGGGGATCGGCTGGTTGTGGAACATGGGCTGCGAGGGGTCCATTATCATCCCCTTTCCCACGTCCACCTTCTGGCCTTTGATCAATTAGAGTATGGTGCACGGGGTTTCTTTCACCTACAAACACATATGTCTATGGCGTAAAACAACCGAAAGGCAACAAAAATGGAATTATATATATATATATATATATATATATGTTGGTGCGACATGTAATTACTGTGACGGCGTCGAGCTCAGCCAAAGACGAAGGCCCACCTAGCACGCCTGAGACTGAGGACGGGCTGCTATGAGCGGGAGCGGCTACGAGAGGAGGCCCGCTTGCGTGAGCAAGTGATGGTGCGATGGTGTTGTTGTTCATGGAGTTGCTCCCGATGAAACTGGGCAACGGGAAATCATGTACCGTCTTGTCTGGATTTTCCTTCGTCTAGTTGATGATAACTGGAACCAAGTTAGTAGCGAAATCATTTCTGCAGGCAGTTACAGCTGCATTGACTGCCTGCTGTAACAACTCATATAGTCCTCGGCTGCTTTTTTCGCGTCCTCAGCTGCTTTTTTCTCGACCGCAATCTTCACCTTCACGTCGATGTCCGCCTGACTAAACTTCTTTTTCTGCTTCTTGGCCTCCGGGCCCTCGTTGTAAAACACCTTCCACGTGGCGCCATCTCCAGCGCCGTGCACACGACCATATTGCGACCGCTGGCCCAAAGGGAGTCCCTTAAGTTCGTTCAAGGACCGGTTGAGAGGGTGTCCCACTTGGGCCTCATCGGAGAAGTAGGGCTTTCGGCTGCAAGCTGGTGTGGCTTCTCCAGTAGTCTAATCAATTTCCTCGTGATCTTGTCCATATAAAAAACCTTTTTCTCCTTGTCCCACTTGTAGCGGGCCCTGATGAAGTCACGCTCCAAGGGGTTGGTGAACTTCGCGAAGGGGTCTGGGAGACCCGCGGCTTCACGTTCCGCGTCCTCCTTATCCCACATGGGCCTTTTACCGAGGTAGCCACGGCTTCTGAGGTGATGCTTCCCCGTGTTCCTTTGCTGAAGGCTCTTGAATTTCGCAGCCTTAGCCTTGGCTGCCTCGGTAGCTCAAGTGTCCTTGAACTTTTCGAACTCCTCTTCCCTAAGTGTCGGATTTTCCTCCAGAATCTTTGACAGGGCTTCATCAGCCTCAATAGCTCATTTCACCCTCCCTTTGCAGGAGGCCAAATCATTGTTGAACATGCCCATGGAGTGATTGTTAATCTTTTTCATCTTCAGATCATCCCACGGTTGTTCTATGTTATCATCCTGGTCGGGGAACTTGAATCTCTTGTGCAACTTCGTTAGGAGAAACTGCGTCAAATGTTCTTTACACCTTAAGTCATCGTCGTTGATGCTTGTGCATTCCCGTAGGATGCATCCTACTTGGTTCCCATAGCACTTGCGAGGTTCTTCCGGCTCTAACAGCTCAAACTTGCCAGGTGCCATCTTTGTGATCACAAGTCGTCCAATCCCTAGTTTGTTAGGTTTTCGTATCCTCTGCTTCTTATGCTTCCTCTTTTCGGTAGCGGCATCGGGGCCGGTACCTTCCCCGCCAGTATCTTCCCCGCCGGTGCCTTCCCCACCGGTCTCGGCGCCGCCATCGGTGCCGGCGCCGTCGGTGTCGATGTCGGCGTCAGTACCATCATCGAGGCCGATCTGCAAACCTTGCTTAGCAGTCAAATAGTCGAGGTACTCTTGTTCACCCCAATAATCCATCTCGTCTGCATCTTGGTCACAAGGCCCAGTTTCTTCATTGTTCGACATGTTTCCTATGATTAAGTGACCTCATTTATTTCTAAAAGTATGAATAAAGGAGAAATGACATAAAAAGAAATCTATGTGTCAGCACTCGATATGCCAACTATGTAGCACAAATCATGCCTTTATTCACGGGAAATTTCGGCATGTCCTTTGCTAAAAAAATGGACATATCGAGTGCCTGAAATTCACCGAAACGGAAATGAATCAACATTCCGGCATAACATAGGCCACTCGGATCATTTTCCAAACATGACATATCCAAAACATGACATATCCACATATCACATGTCCAGTTCAAATTTGCATATAAATTCAGCTAATTTTGAAACCTAGCTAAATTCATAACTAAATAGATAACCTAATTAACATACTGCCCTAACTAAAACCTAAGTAAATTAACCAAAGAACCCTAGCAAAGAGAGGGTGGGTTACAGAGGGTGCAGGGGTGAGGAGGCAGGCCCGACGATGGCCGAGGTTGGGAGGGGAGGAAGCAGAGGAGGGAGGCGAGGGCCGACGGGTCAGGGGCGAGCGCGCCGGGGTCGGGGGCGAGCGCCTCAGTCGGGGGCGAGCGCCGGCGCCGGGGTCGGGGGCGAGGGCCGGGTCGGG
>NC_057804.1:4517401-4535182 GCF_018294505.1 Triticum aestivum
GGGTCGGGGGCGAGCGCCGGGGTCGGGGGCGAGCGCCGGCGCCGGGGTCAGGGGCGAGCGACGGGGGAAGAGAGAGTGGGGATTTGGGGGGAAAAGGCGGGATGAAGCAGGGATAGTGAGAATTTTGGGTTAAGTGGACGTAGCAGCAGCGCGTTTGGACAAAACGCGCTGCTACTACCTTCAATAGTTGTAGCGGTTTATACGAAATGCGCTACTACTCCCTTCAGTAGCTGTAGCGGTTTATACGAAATGCGCTACTACTACTGCTAGTTTTCCTTTTTCTTTTCCTTTATTTTCTCCCACTTTTATTTCCCGAGAGCAGTGAACGAAGGGAGGGCGATATATATTGCATCATTTGACGGTTAAATTTGTATGCAAAATAGGAACATATATATTACATCATTGGACCGATGCATAATAATGGCTAAGTGTGTATACAAAATAGGAACATATATATATATTACATTATTTGACCGAAAACATACGGTTCCTCAGCGCTGACGTTTTCATTTTTGAGTCAGCTTCTTTCCCTTCTTGTTCATCGAAGAATAATTGAGCCCCTCATTGTGACTTTGCCTTTTCCATGGAGTATGATTTTTCTTAGGTAATGTAGTATTGATTCTTGTTTTGACGTATACTTCATCATCATTGTCATCTTCCCTCATTGGGTTGCCGTACTGATCATAGTCTTCCTCGTTGGCGACTCCATCCATTGCAATGATGTTCCTTTTGCCTCTCCTCATGACAACACGATTGGGATTGCATGGGTCGGTTATGAAGAAGCATTGTGTCACGTGCTTAGCGTGTACCCATGGCTCATTTTTTGCAATAGCGTTCACGGTAGCGCTCTTAGCGTCTGGTATACTCATGGTAGTGAAAATCCGGTTTTCTCTTTCGACATTCTTTGCCCATCTGACACGGAACATCGTCATGTTGTGTAGTCCAGAGTAGTCAAGCTCCCAGATCTCCTCGACCCTTCCATAAAATGTTCAGTTGCGCCATTGTCGCTGCTGGTCATGCATTCCATCGTCACCCCTGAGTTCTGATCATCACTGTCCATATCTTTGGCCTCCGTGTAGAATGTGTATCCGTTGGTATCATATGCCTGATAGGTTACGAGGTTGGGCGAGGGGCCATGTGCTAAGGCGTATATGAGCAATCCGTCCTTAGAGCCCTCCTCCGGGGGATTAGCAATAATATGCTCTTTGAACCAATGCAGGAAAGTAGAGTTGTGCTCTCTAGTAACTTCGGCGTTCATCCTTCATACCCCCCGGTCACGATACTTCTTTGCAATAATTTCTTTGTGCATTGCCACGGAAGGATGTACCTCGTCTAGGTGTTGTGGCACTACCAACTTTGCTCTGTCAAAGTCGTTGCATCGATCTAAGTATGCCACGTGTAGTTCCCTGCGACCGTTGCAGTGACCATCTCCTTCGAGCCTCCCATCGTGCTTGTTAACGGGCAAACCAACACTAACACCAGGCGGCTGGTCTGCGCCATATAGAAAATTCTCACAGAAAGAGATGCACTCTTGTGCCAAATAGCCTTGGACGATGCTTCCATCCGGACGGGACATGTTACGAACGAATCCTTTGATGATCCCATTCATCCTCTCAAACGGCATCATGTTGTGTAGGAATGACGGCCCCAGGTCTATTATGTCATCCACAATATGGACACACAGATGCACCATCACATCAAAGAACGCAGGCGGGAAGTACATCTCAAGCTCATTCAGTATCACAACGATCTCTTCCTGTAGCCTTCGGAGCTGCTTCACACTGATCGAATTTCGAGAGATGACGTCGAAAAAGTTACAGAGACCAATAAGTGTGTCACGGACGTGCTTGTCCATTATCCCTCTAAGGGCAACAGGTAGTATCTGCGTCATCATCACATGACAGTCATGAGACTTCACCCCGCTGAACCTTTTCTTGTCCGTGTCTAGATATCTGCTTATCTTGCCACAGTAAACGGAATTAACTTTGACTCTGGTATGGCACTTAAAGAATTGATTGATCTCAGCCTGACTTAAGGTGAAGCAAGAAGGGGGGCAATAATCCTCTTTCTTTATTTTCTTGCCCTTCTTCTCCCGTGCCTCTGTCTCCGTCTCTGTCTCGTCTGACATTTTACGGGGCGGCATGTGCAGATCTTCCCTGATTTTCAAATCTTGCAAGTCTTTTCTTGCCTTCAGCCCATCCTTGGTCTTATCCGACATGTTCATCAGTGTTGCGAGCAAGCTCTCAAGGACATTCTTACAAATATGCATTTGATCAAGGCAATGAGGTGTATCGAGTTTGTGCCAGTACTCCAAGTCCCAGAACACAGACATCGTCTTCCATACCTTTAGCAGCGGCTCTGACGCCTTTCTCATTGTCTTTCCCGGCGCGGGGCACTCCTTCCAGTTTTTCAACAGCTCATCGATTTTGGCACCGCTCCGCTTACGTGGAGGTCCTTGATGCTCAGCGTGACCATTGAATAGATCTCCACGGTTTCTCCACGGGTCGTCCTGTTCAAGCCATCTTCGATGCCCCATGTACACGATTTTCCCAGACCCGCCATCTTTCCTTGACATTAGCTATTGAGACGTCGTATCATCCATGCACCGCGTGCATCTGCAATATCCATGGCACACCTGGCCTGCCACATATCCGTAACCGAGATAGTCCTGCACTGTCGTGATCAGCGCGACTCTCATGTTGAAATACTCGCCTTTGCTGGTGTCCCATGTCTTGGCCGGTGTTTTCCATAACGTGTCTAACTCCTCTTGAAGTAGCCCAGATACAAATTAATATTATTTCCTGGTTGTTTAGGCCCTTGAATAAGCATGCTCATGTGAATGTACTTCGATTTCATGCACAACCAGGGGGAGGTTGTACATCCATACAAACACGGGCCATGTGCTATGGTTTGTGTTCTGGTTGCCAAACAGATTCATGCCATCGGTACACGCGCTGAGCATGATGTTCCTTGCATCACATTCAAAATACCGATAGAAGTTGTTCAACGCTCTCCACTGGCTTCCATTCTTCATGTGTCTCAGCTTCGGATCATCTCCATCGTCGGGCTTCTTCCTCTCCGCGTGCCAGCGCATTAGCTTTGCTTCCTTGGGATCTACAAAATACCTCTAGAGACGGGGAGTGATCGGTAAGTACCATACAACTTTCTGGGGACATTTCTTCCCGGCCTTCTTGTATCGAGAAGCATTGCACACCGGATAGCTTGTTTTTTCCGCGTGCTCCTTCCGATAATATATGCAATCGTTGATGCATGCATGGTATCTAACGTGTGGCAGATCAAGAGGGCACACGATCTTCTTGGCCTCATCAACACTAGTAGGACATAGATTACCCGCGGGAAGAACATCCTTTAGGTACTTGAGATGCTCATCGAGGCTAGTGTCGGTCCATTTGTTTTTGGCCTTCGTCTTCAGGAGTTGGAGCGTGAAACTCAAGCGGGTCACCTCGGGATTGCAACCATCATACAATGGAGTGTTCGAGTCTACCACCAGTTGCTCCAGCTTAGCCTCCTCTCTAGAAGGAGCTCTCTCAGTACTCGTCTCCTTGCGAAGCAATGCTTGAACATGAAGGTCCCGCACAATTGAACTTAGTACCAACGAACTCTGCTGCGTGGAGTCCATGTCGTTCTCTCCGCCGCCATGTCCGGCTCCTTCTCCCCCGGCATGTCCGGCCCCTTCTCCGCCGCCATGTCCGGCCTCTTCCCCGCCGCCATTATCGATCATCTCTTCCTCTTGCCCCGTGTCATCATTGCCTGCCCCGTCGGCATCCTCAACATCATCATCCTCATCTTCAGTTATCCACCGAGTATAGCCATCCATGAAACCAGTCATGAGCAGGTGCGCTTCGACACGACCATCGTCATAGGGGTCGAGCCAAACTATTCCTTTGCATTTTCGACACGAACATAAAACCTCTGTCAGGTTATTTTCTTTCATATCCTGCACCGCCGACTGCAACCACCTGTCCACCATCGTTCCACTGACCATCATGAACGTCTTCACGACAATAATAAAACAAATTGATTATAAAATCCGTGCATGCATCAAAGTCATACAAAAATTCGGCATGACCTTCCCTAAAAATAGGACATATATGGATCTCGAGTTTGCCCGGAATTCGCCGAAACGGAAATAAATTGACATTTCGACAAAACACAGGCAACTCAAAAGCACAATTTGGCATCAACTCATGCCACACACACAATTTCCACAAACATATCACACACACATAAACATATTTCCATTTTGCAAAATCATGAATTTTTTATCACCTCTATCTCGAGATCGAGCACACGGTGGATATGATGTTGTAGGGAGATCAAATGTGCACAAAACTCTTCTTGACAAAGATAGATCTAGTTAGGGGGCAAATAGGTCACTTAACTAAATCCTACATCTACCTAGCTACCTAATTTGGGAGGAGACAACTTCAACTAGTGGAGGGGAAGGAAAAAGAGAAAGGAGATGCATTAATGGAGGTGGTGTAGTTATGTAGGAGTAATGAAGAGAGAGAAAGGTAGATAGAAGAGAGGAGGGGAGCATGTGGGAGGTAGGGGAAAGGGAAGAGAGGAGGGGAGGGGGAGGGACGGGTGGGGAAAAGGTGGTGGGTTGGTGCGGATTAGCAGTAGCGCGGGAGTTAAAACGCGCTGCTGCTAAGGAGGTAGCAGCAGCGCGCTTTGGGCAACGGCGCTACTGCTAACCGGGACCAAAAAGTGTGCCAATTTGAAATTTAGCAGCAGCGACCTCAGAAAAAGCGTGCTACTACTACGTCCATAGCAGTAGCGCAGCTCGCGGCACCGCGCTGCTGCTAAATGGAGTTTGGTGGACACCGCCGGTCGATATTTGTAGTAGCGCGATTTACGCCGAGCGCGCTACTGCTAAAAACTTGTCAGTAGCCAGTTTCCCGCACACGCGCTACTACTAATTAGCAGCAGCGCTCCTTTTTGAGCCGCGCTGCTACTAAGATTCTGTGTATGGGCTTTTCCCTAGTAGTGATAGGCAAAGGAGGTAGGTCAGGGGAGCCATGAGGGGCCCACGAGGGTGGGGGGCGCGCCTGGCACCCTCATGGCCGCCTCGGCTGCTTATTGACGTCCACTCCAAGTCTCCTGGATTGCGTTTGTTCCAAAAAGATCGCTCCCGAAGGTTTCATTCCGTTTGGACTCCGTTTGATATTCCTTTCCTTCAAAAAACTCAAATAGGCAAAAAAACAGCAATTCGGGTTGGGCCTCCGGTTAGTAGGTTAGTTCCAAAAATGATATAAAAGTGTAAAATACAGACCATAAACATCCAAAACGGGTAATATAATAGCATGGAACAATAAAAAATTATATATACATTGGAGACGTATCAAGCATCCCAAGCTTAATTCCTTCTCGTCCTGGAGTAGGTAAATGATAAAAACAGAATTTTTGATGTGGAATGCTACCTAGCATATTTCTCAATGTCATTTTCTTTATTGTGCCATGAATATTCAGATCCAAATGATTCAAAATAAAAGTTCATATTGACATAAGAAATAGTAATACTTCAAGCATACTAACAAAATAATCATGTCTTCTCAAAATAACATTGCCAGAGAAGGTTATCCCTACAAAATCATATAGTCTGGCTATGCTCTATCGTCATCACATAAAGTATTTAATCATGCACAACCCCGATGACAAGCCAAGCAATTGTTTCATACTTTTGATGTTCGCAAACATTTTCAATCTTCACGCAATACATGAGCGTGAGCCATGGGACAATATGTGGAATGGAATGGTGGTTGTGGAGAAGACAAAAAGAAGAAGATAGTCTCACATCAACTAGGCGTATCAATGGGCTATGGAGATGCCCATTAATAGATATCAATGCGAGTGAGTAGGGGTTGCCATGCAATGGATGCACTAGAGCTATAAGTGTATGAAAGCTCAACAAAAGAAACTAAGTGGGTGTGCATCCAACTTGCTTGCTCAAGAAGACCTAGGGCATTTTGAGGAAGCCCATCATTGGAATATACAAGCCAAGTTCTATAATGTAAAATTCCCACTAGTATATGAAAGTGACAACATAGGAGACTCTCTTTCATGAAGATTATGGTGCTACTTTGAAGCACAAGTGTGGTAAAAGGATAGTAACATTGTCCCTTCTCTCTTTTTCTCATTTATTTTTTCATTTTTTTATTTGGGCCTTCTCTTTTTTTTGGCCTCTTTTTTTATGGGCTTTTATGGCCTCTTTTATTTTTATAAAGTCCAAAGTCTCATCTCGACTTGTGGGGGAATCATAGTCTCCATCATCCTTTTCTCACTTGGGACAATGCTCTAATAATGATGATCATCACACTTTTATTTACTTACAACTCAAAAATTACAACAAAATATGACTCGATGTGTATGCCTCCGGCGGTGTACCGGGATATGCAATGAATCAAGAGTGTCATGTATGAATGAAGGTGGCTTTGCCACAAATACGATGTCCACTACATGATCATGCAAAGCAATATGACAATGATGAAGCGTGTCATAATAAACGGAACGGTGGTAAGTTGCATGGCAATATATCTCGGAATGGCTATGTAAATGCCATAATAGGTAGGTATGGTGGCTGTTTTGAGGAAGGCTTAAGGTGGGTGTATGATACCGGCAAAAAGTGTGCGATATTAGAGAAGCTATCAATGGTGGAAGGGTGAGTGTGCGTATAATCCATGGACTCAACATTAGTCATAAAGAACTCACATACTTATTGCAAAAATTTATTAGTTATCGAAACAAATTACTACGAGCATGCTCCTTGGGGGATAGATTGGTAGGAAAAGACCATCACTCGTCCCCGACCGCCACTCGTAAGGAGGACAATCAATAAATAAATCATGCTCCGACTTCATCACATAACGGTTCACCATACGTGCATGCTACGAGAATCACTACCTTTAACACAAGTGTTTCTCAAATCCACAACTACTCAACTAGCATGACTCTAACATTACCACCTTTATATCTCAAAACGATTATCAATCATCAAATTGATCATAGCATCCAATTCACTTTCTATGATAGTTTTTATAATACCCAACTTGGATGCCCATCATATTAGGACCAATTTTATAACCATAGCAAATACCATGCTGTTCTAAAAGACTCTCAAAATAATATAAGTCAAGCATGAGAGATCAATAATTTCTACAAAATCAAGCCACCGCCGTGCTCTAAAAGATATAAGTGAAGCACTAGAGCAAAAATTATCTAGCCCAAAAGATAATAAGTGAAGCACATAGAGTATTCTAATAAATTCTAATTCATGTGCGTCTCTCCCAAAAGGTGTGTATATCAAGGATGATTGTGGTAAACTAAAAAGCAGAGACTCATATCATACAAGATGCTCCAAGCAAAACACATATCATGTGGTGAATAAAAATATAGCTCCAAGTAAAATTACCGATAAACGAAGAACAAAGAGGGGATGCCTTCCGGGGCATCCCCAAGCTTAGGCTTTTTGGTGTCCTTAGATTATCTTGGGGTGCCATGCGCATCCCCAAACTTAGGCTCTTGCCACTCCTTATTCCATAGTTCATCAAATCTTTACCCAAAACTTGAAAACTTCACAACACAAAACTTAACAAGAAATCTCATGAGCTCCGTTAGTGCAAGAAAGAAAAACCACAACATAAGGTACTGTAATGAACTCATTCTTTATTTATATTGGTGTTAAACCTACTGTATTCCAACTTCTCTATGGTTCATACCCCCTAATACTAGCCATAGATTCATCAAAATAAGCAAACAACACACGAAAAACAGAATCTGTCAAAAACAGAACAGTCTGTAGCAATCTGTAACTTTTAATACTTATGTAACTCCAAAAAGTCTAAACTAAATTGGTGTACTTGAGTAATTTATCTATTAATCATCTGAAAAAAGAATCAACTAAATAGCACTCTCCAGTAAAAAGTTGTAGCTAATCTCGTGAGCGCTAAAGTTTCTGTTTTTTACAGCAAGATCAAAAAGACTTCACCCAAGTCTTCCCAAAGGTTATACTTGGCACAAGCACTAATTAAAACATAAAACCACATCTAACCAGAGGCTATATGAATTATTTCTTGAATAATATCAAGGAAAAATATTGGGTTGTCTCCCAACAAGCGCTTTTTCTTTAAAGCCTTTTAGCTAGGCATTGATAATTTTAATGATGCTCACATGAAAGACAAGAATTGAAGCGCAAAGAGAGCATCATGAAAAACATGACAAACACATCTAAGTCTAACATACTTCCTATGCATAGGCATATTATAAGCAAACAAATTTGCAAGGCAAGCAAAAACTAGCATATGCAAGGAAGAAGAAAGAGACGATAGCAATCTCAGCATGACGAGAGGTAATTTAGTAACGTGAAAATTTCTACAACCATATTTTCCTCTCTCATAATAATTACATGTGGAATCATAAGAAAATTCAACAAAATATCTATCACCTAAAATATTTTCAACATGATCCACATGCATGCGAAGTTGACACTCTTCCAAAATAGTGGGATTAACATTAACTAAAGTCATGACCTCTCCAAACCCACTTTTATCAAAAAGATCATAAGATTGTACATACTCAAAATATGTGGGATCTAATGTTGACACTCTTCCAAACCCACTTTCAATATTATTGCAAACACTATTATCAATCTCATATTCATCATGGGGCTTAAATAAATTTTCAAGATTATAAGAAGAATCACCCCAATCATGATCATTGTAACAAGTAGTAGACATAGAAAAACTAGCATCCCCAAGCTTAGGGTTTTGCATATTATTAGCACAATTTACATCAAGAGAATTTATAGTAAAATCATTGCAATCATGCTTTTTATTCAAGGAGTTATCGTGAATCTCTTCATAAATTTCTTCATCACAATTTTCAGATTTACGAATTTCAAGCAAAGCTTCATAAAGATAATCTAGTGCACAGAACTCACTAGCAATTGGTTCAACATAATTGGATCTCTTAAAAAGATTAGTAAGCGGATGAGGATCCATAGATCTCTTAGCAATCAAAGATGCAAGCAAAAAGAAGGCACATGGTAACACAAGATCGAACTGAAGAAGGGTGAATAAAACGGCAAGGGTGAAGTGGGGGAGAGGAAAAGAAGAGGCAAATGGCAAATAATGAAATGCGAGGGAGATGAGTTTGTGATGGGTACTTGGTATGTCTTGACTTAAGAGAAGGCTTCCCCGGCAACGGCGCCAGAAATCCTTCTTGCTACCTCTTGAGCATGCGTTGGTTTTTCCCTTCAAGGGGAAAGGGTGATGCAGCAAAGTAGCGTAAGTATTTCCCTCAGTTTTTGAGAACCAAGGTATCAATCCAGTAGGAGGGTCCTCAAAAGTCCCACGCACCTACACAAACAAACAAGAACCTCGCAACCAACGCGATAAAGGGGTTGTCAATCCCTTCACGGTAACTTGCGAAAGTGAGATCTGATAGAGATAATAAGATAAGACAAATATTTTTGGTATTTTGTGATATAGATTGGAAAGTAAATGATGCAAAATAAACGGCGCCAGAAATAGCTTGTTGACGGGAGATTAATATGATGGAAAATAGACCCGGGGGCCATAGGTTTCACTAGTGACTTCTCTCAAGATAGCATAAGTATTACGGTGGGTGAACAAATTACTGTCGAGCAATTGATAGAAAAGCGAATAATTATGAGAGTATCTAGGCATGATCATGTATATAGGCATCACGTCCGTGATAAGTAGACCGAAATGATTCTGCATCTACTACTATTACTCCACACATAGACCGACTCCTGCCTGCATCTAGAGTATTAAGTTCATGAAGAACATAGTAACGCATTAAGAAAGATGACATGATGTAGAGGGATAAACTCATGCAATATGATATAAACCCCATCTTTTTATCCTCGATGGCAACAATACAATACGTGCCTTGCTCCCCCTGCTGTCACTGGGAAAGGACACCGCAAGCTTGAACCCAAAGCTAAGCACTTCTCCCATTGCAAGAAAGATCAATCTAGTAGGCCAAACCAAACTGATAATTCGAAGAGACTTGCAAAGATAACCAATCATACATAAAAGAATTCAGAGGAGATTTAAATATTTCTCATAGATAAACTTGATCATAAACTCACAATTCATCGGATCATGACAAACACACCACAAAAAGAGTTACATCGAATAGATCTCCAAGAAGATCGAGGAGAACTTTATATTGAGATTCAAAGAGAGAGAGAAGAAGCCATCTAGCTAATAACTATGGACCCGAAGGTCTATGGTAAACTACTCACGACTCATCGGAGAGGCCTTGAAGATGATGTAGAGGCCCTCCGTGGTTGATTCCCCCTTCGGCGGAGTGCCGGCGAAGGCTCCAAGATAGGATCTCGCGGATACAGAAGGTTGTGGCGGTGGAAATAGTTTTTCATGGTGCTCCTGGATGTTTTCAGGGTATATGGATATATATAGGCAAAGGAGGTAGGTCAGGGGAGCCACAAGGGGCCCACGAGGGTGGGGGCGCGCCTGGCACCCTCGTGGCCGCCTCGGCTGCTTCTTGACGTCCACTCCAAGTCTCCTAGATTGTGTTTGTTTCAAAAATATCGCTCCCAAATGTTTCATTCCGTTTGGACTCCGTTTGATATTCCTTTCCTTCAAAACACTGAAATAGGCCAAAAAAACAACAATTCGGGTTGGGCCTCCGGTTAGTAGGTTAGTCCCAAAGATGATATAAAAATGTAAAGTAAAGCCCATAAACATCCCAAACGGTAATATAATAGCATGGAACAATCAAAAATTATAGATACGTTGGAGACGTATCTCTCTCCATGACGAGGAGGGAGTAGTTCACCCTCGGGGCTGAGGGTATGTACCAGTAGCTATGTGTTTGATCTCTCTCTCTCTCTCATGTTCTTGATTTGGCACGATCTTGATGTATCTCGAGCTTTGCTATTATAGTTGGATCTTATGATGTTTCTCCCCCTCTACTCTCTTGTAATGGATTGAGTTTTCCCTTTGAAGTTATCTTATCGAATTGAGTCTTTAAGGATTTGAGAACACTTGATGTATGTCTTGCCGTGCTTATCTATGGTGACAATGGGATATTCTCGTGATCTACTTGATGTATGTTTTGCTGATCAACTTGCGGGTTCAATGAACTTATGCATAGGGGTTGGCACACGTTTTCGTCTTGACTCTCCGGTAGAAACTTTGGGCACTCTTTGAAGTACTTTGTGTTGGTTGAATAGATGAATCTAAGATTGTGTGATGCATGTCGTATAATCATGCCCATGGTTACTTAAGGTGACATTGGAGTATCTAGGTGACATTAGGGTTTTGGTTGATTTGTGTCTTAAGGTGTTATTCTAGTACGAACTCTATGATAGATCGAACGGAAAGAATAGCTTCGTGTTATTTTACTATGGACTCTTGAATAGATCGATCAGAAAGGATAACTTTGAGGTGGTTTCGTACCCTACAATAATCTCTTCGTTTGTTCTCCGCTATTAGTGACTTTGGAGTGACTCTTTGTTGCATTTTGAGGGATAGTTATATGATCCAGTTATGTTATTATTGTTGACAGAACTTGAGTATGAACCCTATGCCTTGTTTCCTACCATTGCAATACCGTTTACGCTCACTTTTACCACTTGTTACCTTGCTGTTTTTATATTTTCAGATTACAAAAACTTATATCTACCATCCATATTGCACTTGTATCACCATCTCTTCGCCGAACTAGTGCACCTATACAATTCACCATTGTATTGGGTGTGTTGGAGACACAAGAGACTCTTTGTTATTTGGTTGCAGGGTTGCTTGAGAGAGACCATCTTCAACCTACGCCTCCCACGGATTGATAAACCTTAGGTCATCCACTTGAGGAAAATTTGCTACTGCCCTACAAACCTCTGCACTTGGAGGCCCAACAACGTCTACAAAGAGAAGGTTGCGTAGTAGACATCAAACCTATTTCAGAGCTTGTACAGGATCGTAGCCGTCGCGATCATGAGTCCAACAATTCCTTGATGACCAAATGATATGCATTATTTTGATTATCTTGCATCTTTCCTCATTAATGAACATAGGATCAAGCAAGATGTCAAGTGCCATGTATCTTGGTGCAGCCGTGGAAGGTATAACTGGAATCTATCTCGTGCTGCAGCCCAGAACGCCTTTGCATGGGTGTAATGCACACTACAAGGATCCGGGTCTATTGCAACAAAATTGGTCGTCGCAATACATGTCGATTTGTGGCGATAAGTACCTATTGCCACGAAACAACATTCGTTGGCAGCCGTTGCGACTGGACACATGGTATAGGTTATTGCCACAAAAAGGCAATTGTGGCAATAAAGTCTGCTATAGCAACAACCATGCGGGAAGTTGACACATGTTTTCCCGTGGCAACACTCACCTGATGCTACAATTTGCTTTGTGGAGATATCTTTAATGCAACATGTAACAAATCATGGCGACTGATAGCTCGTGGCGATAGACATTTGTGGCAACAACCTATGCCAACGACGCTCATTTTGTGGCGCATACTCTTTTGTGGCAATAATAAATTGTGGCAATAAACTATGACAACAATTCTTGTTTTCATGGTATTAGGCATTTTGCCATGAACCGCTACGCTTGTGGCATTAGCTTATGGCAACAAATATTCTGGTCGTCGTAACAGGAAATTGCAACATACTAGTTTTGGTGGTGATAAATAGGTATCACAACGGGTGAAATGTTTGTTACAAGAAACTATTGCGACAATTTATACTTTTCGTGGTGCTAACATGTGGCAACCAAAAGTGGGTTGTGGTAATAGCCTATTGCAACCGTAAAAAAAAATACAGGCATTCAATTACAATATTCAAAACCATACATATAATATGTAGATTCATAAAATTCATAATTCTCATAGCAAATATCCATCAAATGATACTCAAATGTAATTTAGCCATCCTAATTAAGGGCCAAGACTAAATTGTCCATGATCTAAAGTCCAGTCGAGCTAGATCTTTGTATCCTGCAATCAAGAAATAAAAAGAAATAGTTCTAGTTAATGAGTCCAACATAACATGTAAGTGCACTACAAACAATATAACATGGACCCATGCTTGTAAAAGATACAGAAGTTGTGATTATTGACCACTGATTTGTTCTGACGTGTACCATATAATTCATGGCATCACCTTTGTAGATAATGTTCAGTTTTGAACATATAAAAATGTGTAGAAATCGCACGTACGATTATGAATGGTCATTTACCTCAATGGCAACAGAGAAATCATCTTTGTTACAGATCAGTAGAAGGTAAACAAAAATGGAGCCATTTATGAGAGTGCCCAAGCCTAACAATATCAAACAAATTACCACATGAGAATTAGAAGAGGGAGAAGTGGAAGTGGGGTCATACGTAAATCCGAAGTTCAGTGAACCCAGGTATTCATGATACTGCATATTTGTAGGCAAAACTTATTACCTTTTTTAAGTAACTGCCGAGCTGCTCCTTCGTACCTACATCCTCACACCTGCACATAAAAATTAGCTCAAATAACATTTATCTTGTGTGAAAGACAGGAAACCATAACAAATGAGATGTCTCATATATGTTATAATAGTTGTCCTGATAAATAAATGTTTTTGCATATCGTGCAAATAAGGTCAACCTAGGCCTAGCAGTTTTACTGACAGAGTTTTGTTAAACTTAGAAAGCATAACAGTGTTCATATTTTGAGCTTAATTACACCAACATCAGTTTTATTTAACACACGCGTCACCTTAAATCAGTGAGGCCACCGGCTAACTGGGTCTCCAAGCGTCCAACACCTGAACACCCGTGCAGAGCAAAGTGGTTGTGACAAAACAAATCGCTTGACAACAATAATCACATATATAGATCAAACTCTGATTCTTAGGCTATGGTACAGAACTACGCATCAAGAAAAGCTTCGCACATGCGATTTGGCCGGATAAATAGATGCTAAAATTGACACCTTGTACGGAGAGGCGATGAACCATTTTTACCTCGAATCAAAGGCTGGACGGTGAGATATAAAAGAGTAATTATTCCATAGCCGAGGGTCCTATATTGCACTTCATTATCCAATTTTGTAAAATCTGAGCAGAAGGCCAATTACATTATCAGTCTGCGATGTTCATAGTCTACATCTCAATCTCGTTTTCCCCCAAATAAAAGAAACACACAAAGGCTAATGGCACATGGAGGCAAAGACCATGGCATATCTGCCTTTCCCTGTTGCAATATGAGTCAATCGGATGACGTGATTCGCCGCTAAGTTGATGAAAAGAATCAGGGATATATGCTGGGAAACAGATAAATTGTAAGAACCAATAAAAAAACTGCATGCTAATATAGGCCAGCATTGTTTGCATCTTACCCGTACAAATCCTTCTGATCACCATGTTTTTTTATGTCTCTGCAGACACATCTAAGCTCTTAGTCAATCTTCTTTGTACGATCCATAGATTGGCAATGGACATACATTATGGGATTCTGTCATCAGCATCGTAGGAAAATGATCTACGATCAAAGAAAAACATAAGGCAATCGATGGACATATCTCCCTTGCAGCCCTTCATGACGTGGCTATCCCATTGCTTCGCCTCCTCCGAGAGCCCTAGGTGGCGGTAGGAGGGGAGGAGGACGTCCTGCAGCAGCAGTTTCTCCTCATCAGAGCAGCACCTGCAAAAAAACAGAGCCTTCAACATGTCTAGATCGGGAAGAGAAACAAAAAAATTAAAAGAACAGAACAAGGACAACCTTCCATGGCGTCCTATACTAGGAGCAGCTCCTCTCTCTCCGGCAATGGCCTTGAATTCTTTTCATTGACACAATACACGCACACATCAAGAGGAGAAGAAGATAAGTTGTAGAAGGAGACAGCGGGAGGAGGCTCCATGCCCGGTGATGTGCTGGCCCAAACCCTAGCTGCTGGGCAGGGTCACGCTTGGCCGCTGGAGGACGCGTTCGGCGGATCTGGTCCGATGGGAGGAAGGCGCGTTGGGAGGGGGGCACGGTGGTGTTCTGGGTGCCGCCAGAGGACGCCGGAATCAGACGGGATCGGGCGCCGTAGGTGGTGGCGACGGCGAGGAGTGGTGCGGGGAAGAGGGAGAGACGAGAGAGAGATTAGCTCAGGGGGGGTGGGTGGGTGGGATTTCGCGTTCACGGCCTGGGTCTTCTTGATTTATTATTATTCGCGGGCTATCAGATTGAAAACAAAACGAAATCGTTCGCGGGCTTACACAAAACTCTGGGCGCCAAAATGTGAGTCTGACCTCACCTAACACTTGTCTAAAAAAAGACTTTACCTCACACTTTTTTCTTTCTTATTATTTCTTTCTTTATTTTTTCCTTAAAAGAAAGGAATTAGAATCAACCGACTGATTTCTAGGAAGAAATCAGCCGGCTCGTTCGGCTGTCACGTATCCTGGCGTGTCTCTTCCATCTCCCTTATCCTGGCGTGCCTTCTAACGTGTCTTTGCCGTCTCGTCTCATCTCTCCTTCCTCTCCCAGCGTGTCGCCTCCATCTCGTCTCATCTCTCCTCGGCTCTGCGCACTCCCTCATTCTGCTACAGCAAGTTGTTGTCTCTACTGCACCCTTATGACCCATGGCCACCGCCGGCGGGCACACATGACCACCACACAGTGAGCCGGGGTGCTACAATGGCATGACCACCACCAAGCGAGATAGGGTGCTGCAATGCAGTTTCGCCGGGCCGCCGGCTACTACGACCCATGGCCACCGCCGCCGGGCACACATGACCACCACGCAAAGAGCCGAGGTGCTGCCATAGAGTTTCGTCGGGCTGCCGGCCGCTACGACCCATGGCCACTGCCGCCCGGGCACGCATGACCACCGCGCAATGAGCCGAGGTGCTGCCATGGAGCTTCGCCGGATCGCCCGAGTTGCCGCTATGACTCATGACCACTGCTGCCGGGCACACATGACCACCACGCAGCGAGCCGGGGTGCTACAATGGAGCTTCGTCGGGCCACCGGAGCTACAATGGAGCATCATCGGTGCTGCGATGGAAGTATCGTCGGGTCACCCAAACCTTGCAGGTGCTGCAATGGCGCATCACCGGCCTCCGAAACCTCGCGAGTGCTACAACGGAGCATCTTTGTTGTTGTTATGGAGCATCGCCGGCCGGCGAAACCTCGCGGGAGCTGCAACGGAGCATCGCGGGCCACCGGATGAAAAGCGATGGCGTGGTCCAGGAATCGTGTGGCCAAAATCAACGCTAATCAATGGCTGGCTAGGCGGCTGATCTTTTGATGTGAACTGCGGACCCGATGTTTCAATGAGAGGGAGATAACTACGATTTTGGGAGGGACTTGACCCTCACGATCCGGCTACCAACCGTACAGGGAGAACCGTACACGACTGATATCCATGGCAATCGCTGAACCGACTCCACGGCGTTATCGACCGAGCCAACGGCGCGATCGACCTATCCACGAAGGATTTTTCCTGCAAGCAAATTGAAGAACATGCAAGAAAATAATAACCAAGCAATCTCAAAATTGCGGATATGCTAGATGGGATTAATCTCACAAGATGGGGTCTCGATAGGATGTCTTGACGATCGCACTAGCCGCTGCGAGCTAAAACAAATAAAACTAGCAATAGCTAAACTTCTCTAAATAAAACCCCAATCTAAACCCTAACGTAGACTAACTATATTTATTAAGTGCCGAGACAGCGCTCGACCAGGCGGGCGGCGATCGGATTCTGGCGGCGCACGATGTACTGGACCAGGCCGTGAGGCTCACGCAAGCAGCAGCAAAAATTGGCCCATGCTGGGACCCGCCTGTTAGTTGATGTTTCTTGGACTCTCTCTCTCAAAAAAGTTGATGTTTCTTGGACGAAGGATTGTACGCCAGGTCGTTGCATGCCTTGCATCGCAGCCAGAACTTCCTAGACGTTCACATGGATTTGCATGCAACATGGTCCCACCTTCTTGACAATGACCGTGGCTCATTGATAGTGCTAATGCATGCACATGCACACACATTTGTATGAATCTGGAGACACACGTCTTCATACGTGGCGGATACAAATCTTCTTTAACTCTGCATACAACAATAAAATGTGTAGTATATTTGTATCCACTAGTAAAACAAAGAATCAAACACTTATTACTAGAAATCACCTGAAAAATATGTCGCATAATATTTGTAGGCGTATCTATGATAATTATATCCACATCATCTTTTCCTAAGATCAGCCGGCTGATTCCTAGAAAAAAAAACTACTATAAAAGGAAAAGAAACTTAATTCCCGTCTCCATAAAAAAAATTCCTTCCCAGCAATTTGTTCAGGTGACCCAATATTGTGCACATTTTTGTATATTAGGATGACAAACAATATTGGTTTTGGGAGTTTCTATTTTCTTTGCAAAAAAATCATTTTTCTATTTTCAGAGTGCCAAAAATAGGTCTTTGGTGAAGAACCTACCAAATATTGGTTGCAAAATGGCACCACTTCATTTTTTCAAAACTATTAGACCATATTTTATGTATAATCGACCAAATTTTTGTATGTCAAATGCTTTCGATCCACTTATCAAAAAGATAAAATTTTCGCCAATCCAATAAGATCCGTGTCAAATTTGAACTACACTTGCATCATAGTTTGCTATTTATTTTTTCAAAAACCATTTCAAGGTACACGAATCAGAGGTTCGACAAAATTTTCACAAGATTCCATCCCTAATTACGAACGGTCATGCCCGCCATTTTGAAAATGACATAAGGCATTTTAAT
>NC_057804.1:4985270-5030203 GCF_018294505.1 Triticum aestivum
TTAATACAACTCTGGACTTTTTCTGCGTTCAGATGCACAATTCAAATTCACGTCATCAACTTTCAACCCTTTATGACATAATTTGCTATTTTCGATGCATTTACTGATTTGTTTTGAGAGTTAAATGACCGTGAAATTGAAAAGCAGTACAAAATGAACTCTGAAAATGTTGAAACTTGGCAAGGTATCATCATTTCACCCGCATAGCATGTGCAAAAAAGTATAGATGGTTACGGAAAAAACTGAATGCACTTCGTGTACAAACTGGGCAATCTCTTTCGAAGTATCAGGGTTTTTGACGAAAACTCATCTGTTACACCGGTTATTCAATATTTTAATAACTTAATACAACTCTGGACTTTTTCTGCATTCAGATGCATAATTCAAACTATTCAAATTTAAATATAGCATAAAAACTACTCAAAAATTAATAGAAGAAAATATATAAACCACAAAAGAAAAAAAACTATATAAAAAAATTATTTCCGCGCTACCCAGTGGGCCTGCTCGGCCTTGGGCATGCTTATGCAGGCCCATAAGGCTCAGCGGGCTCACAGGGCAGCGCGACAAAGTTAGGCCCAGAGGCCTGCATTAGAGAGGAGCTCAAAGGAGCAGCTGCGGCTGGGTTTATAAACCAGTGCGGCTGCCCTTCGCTCGGCGAGGTGGGACTAAACATTGTGCACAGTGGAACTGGAGCGCACCCCCTTTAGTACCGGTTCCTATATCCAACCGGTATTAGGGTATGGGCCTTTAGTACCGGTTGGTGCCAAGAACCGGTACTAAAGGGGGTCGCTTCCGGTCGCTTCGGCTGGCCAAATTTGACCTTTAGTGCCGGTTCCTGGCTCCAACCGGTACTAAAGGCCCCTCCTATATATATATAGCACTTATGAAAATTTCAGTTAGTTCCTCATCTGCTTTGTCGTCGCGCCCGTCCCCGCGCCGCCCCTGTCGCCGTCGTCGACGGTCCCGTCTGTGCGCCGCCCTCGTCGCCTTCGTTGCCGCCCCCGTCGCCTTCGTCGCCGCCCCCGTCGTCGCCCCTGTCACCAGCCCCGCACCTCCCCCGTCGCCCCCGTCGCCGTCGTTGCCGCCCCCGTGCTCAAAATCTTAGTACTCAAAATGTGCGACCAATAGTGATCGTATTGAACTACGGTCAAATCTATTTAGGAAAGATGATAAGATTTTTTACTATTGTTCCTCACTGCATCTTGTGCATACATTATTTTTTAAGCTAAACTTCATGCTAATTATGTTACTATACAATGTTCTTCAACAGGGACTCCCGATGAATGTTCTGCCTTAGTGGATCGAGACTAAAGGTCGCATGAGAATGGTTAGCTTACGGTCAAGACATCCTACGATGCACTTTAGTGCATTCAGGAGTTCTAATAGTGAGGAATGCTTAATAGTGAAAGACTGGAACAAAATTGTCCACGATCGCAGAGAAGTACTAGGGGGCAGCAATCAGAAGCGCAGCCCACGATTAGGAGATAGGTTTATCTGCATGCTCCAATATGATGAAACAAGAGAGCTATACATGTTCTATGCTATTTTACCTGAGAGAGAGAGCAGCAGGAGTGATTAGCATGCTCCTAGTACTTGTCCTCTCATGTCCGTGTTCTTCGTCCTGACCTTAATTAATCTCAAAGAGTGATTTGCTTTTGTGGTCTTATATATGAACGCTTATAATCATGACCATGTTGAACTCGATGGTATCTTTCCTTCTGGTACAAGTGAATGTTTCTTCTTTAAGATAGTATTGGTGGTGATTAGATAGCGGTAATGACTATGATGATTAAATAGTGGTAATGACGACTATAATGATTTTTAGCTAGCTAGCTAGTATACCATTAACTTGTTGGTGATGATGTATGATGCAATAGTTTTTATATTAATATGATGTGATATGATGATGTACTATATCATTTATGAAAGAAACCGCAGATTAGTTTCAACTGGATATGGATCCTAGCTAGCTAAGTGATCAAGTATATGCCATATCCATATTACTTGCTCACCTAATATATATAAGTGATCAAGAGTAATATGGATATGGCATATATACTTTGATCACTTAGCTAGCTAGGATCCATGCATGCATCCAGTTGAAACTAATATGCGATACTTTCACCTAATGATTTAACAACTCATTATAATGTAAAAACAATCTCTAAATTAAATTGAAAACACAAAACTACAGGAAAAATAAAAAATAAAACCAAAACCCACCCAACATTTAGTACCGGTTGGTGTTACCAACCGGTACTGAAGGTCTCCCCGCACCTGGCCCTGGCTCGTGCCACGTGGTGGCACTTTAGTAGCGGTTCGTGCCGAAACGGTACTAAAGGGGGAGGGGGGATCTTTAGTCCCCACCCTTTAGTGCCGGTTGGAAAAACGACACTAAAGGCCCTTACGACCCATGCTAAAGCCAGGTTCTGCACCAGTGGAAGCACCAGGCGGCCATCTGCGGCGGTAGGCCATCTCCCATCTCTTCTCACGTCATTGAAGTCCCTGGAAGCTGAGGTGGGCCATCTCCCATCTCGTCTCGCGTCATTGAAGTCCCTGGAAGCTGATCAAATCCCTGAGTTCTCCATTAAGGCTGGTGACGCCTAGGAGAGATACGGTTGGCTGGCTTCAGATCTCTGGCTGCCACTTGCCTTGGGCGACCTGCAGCGAGTCTCCGGCGTGGTCCACCTTGCGGGGGTCGAGCCATGAAGTGGTGGAGGGGTGGTTATGTGAGGCCCTAGCATCCTCGACTTGATCGGGATTCTCCGACTGCATTATTGCATGGATTTTTGGCGCAAACTCGGCCAGATCTGCTGGTGCAGCATCGTTCGTGGCCAGATCCGATACGTGTGAGCATCCAATCGGCCGACAGTCTTGCACGTTCTGCCGAAGCTCTGCGTGGATGCTCAAATGCGATGTGGTGGCAATCAACAGTGAGGTGCTCTGTCGCTGGTGTAGGTCCGTGTGTTGACCACTGCGATACTATTATTTGAGAACACTATTGCCAGTACAATCATGAATTTATAAAGAAACTGCGACGGTCGGTCTGATCACTGATATGTCTCCAACGTATCTATAATTTTTGATTGTTCCATGCTATTATATTACCTGTTTTGGATGTTTATGGGCTTTATTTTACACATTTATATCAGTTTTGGGACTAACCTAGTAACCGGAGGCCCAGCCCGTATTGCTGTTTTTTTTGCCTATTTCAGTATTTAGAAGAAAAGGAATATCAAATGGAGTCCAAACGGAATGAAACCTTCGGGAGCGTGATTTTCGGAACAAACGTGATCCAGAGGACTTGGAGTGCAACCCAAGAAGCAGCCAAGGCGGCCACGAGGGTGGAGAGCGCGCCCACCCCTACAGGGGGCGCCCCTATCTCGTGGGCCCCTCGGGCGGCCACCGACGTACTTCTTCCTTTTATATATACCCACGTACCCCGAAAACATCCAGGGAGCCACCGAAGAAATATTTCCGCCACCGTAACCTTTTGTATCCGCGAGATCCCATTTTGGAGCCTTCGCCGACGCTCCGGCGGAGGGGGAATCGACCATGGAGAGCTTCTACATCAACACCATAGCCCTTCCGACGAGTTGTGAGTAGTTTACCACAGACCTTCGGGTCCATAGTTATTAGCTAGATGACTTCTTCTCTCTTTTTGGATCTCAATACCATGTTCTCCCCCTCTCTTGTGGAGATCTATTCGATGTAACTCTTTTTGCGGTTTGTTTGTCGACATTCGATGAATTGTGGGTTTATGATCAAGTTTATCTATGAGAAATATTTGAATATCCTCTGAATTCTTTTATGTATGATTGAGTTATCTTTGCAAGTCTCTTCGAATTATCGGTTTGGTTTGGCCTACTAGATTGATCTTTCTTGCCATGGGAGAGGTGCTTAGCTTTGGGTTCAATCTTGCGGTGTCCTTTCCCAGTGACAGCAGGGGCAGCAAGGCACGCATTGTATTGTTGCCATCGAGGATAAAAAGATGGGGTTTATATCATATTGCATGAGTTTATCCCTCTACATCATGTCATCTTTCTTAAAGCGTTACTCTGTTCTTATGAAATTAATACTCTAGATGCATGCTGGATAGCGGTTGATGTGTGGAGTAATAGTAGTAGATGCAGGCAGGAGTCGGTCTACTTGTCACGGACGTGATGCCTATATACATGATCATGCCTAGATAATCTCATAATTATTCGCTTTTCTATCAATTGCTCGACAGTAATTTGTTCACCCACCGTAATACTTATGCTATCTTGAGAGAATCCTCTAGTGAAACCTATGGCCGTCGGGTCTATCTTTTATCATATAAGCTTTCAATCGACTTTTATTTGCATCTTTACTTTTCCAATCTATATCACAAAAACCAAAAATATATTTATCTTATCGTATTATCTCTATCAGATCTCACTTTCACAAGTTGCCGTGAAGGGATTGACAACCCCTTTATTGCGTTGGTTGCGAGTTCTTTGTTTGTTTGTGTAGGTGGGTGGGACTTTTGAGGAGCCTCATACTGGATTGATACCTTGGTTCTCAAAAACTGAGGGAAATACTTACGCTACTATGCTGCATCACCCTTTCCTATTCAAGGAAAACCAATGCAAGCTCAAGACGTAGCAAGAAGGATTTCTGGCACCGTTGCCGGGAAGGTCTTCGCTCAAGTCAAGACATACCAAGTATCCATCACAAACTCATCTTCCTCGCATTACATTATTTGCCATTTGCCTCTCATTTTCCTCTCCCCCACTTCACCCTTGCCGTTTTAGTTGCCCCTCTTCCATTTGATCTTGTGTCTCCATGTACCTTCTTTTTGCTTGAATCTTCGCTTGCTAAAAGTTTATGGATGCTCATCCACTTGCTAATCTCTTTAAGAGATCCAATTATGCTGAACCAATTGCTAGTGAGTTTTGTGCACTAGATTATCTTTATGTAGCTTTTCTTGAAATTTGTGAATCTAAAAATCATGATGAAGAAATTTATGAGGAGATTCACGATAACTCGAATAAAAAGCACGATTGCAATGATTTTACTATAAATTCTCTTGATGTCAATTGTTCTAACAATATGCAAAAGCCTAAGCTTGGGGATGCTAGTTTTGCTATGTCCACTACTTGTTGCAATGATCATGATTGGGGTGATTTTTCTTATGATCTTGAAAATTTATTTAAGCCCCTTGATGATTATGAGATTGATAATAATGTTTGCAATAATATTGAAAGTGGGGTTTGGAAGAGTGTCAACTTTAGATCCCACATATTTGGATAATGCTCAATCTTATGAAGTTTTTGATAAAAGTGGGTTTGGAGAGGTCATGACTTTAGTTAATGTTAATACCACTATTTTGGAACAGTGTCAACTTTGCATGCATGTGGATCGTGTTGAGAATATGTTATGTGATAGCTATTTTGTTGAATTTTCTTATGATCCCACATGAAAGTGGGTTTGGAAGATATGGTCGTAGAAATTTTCATGTTACTAGATTACCTCTCGTCATGTTGAGATTGCTATCGTCTCTTTCTTCTTCCTTGCATATGCTAGCATTTGCTTGCCTTGCAAATTTGTTTGCTTATAATATGCCTATGCATAGGAAGTATGTTAGAATTAGATGTGTTTGTCACATGTTTTATGATGCTCTTTTTATGCTTCAATTATTGTCTTTCATGTGAGCATCAATGAAATCTCAATGCCTAGCTTGGGGCGTTAAACGATAGCGCTAGTTGGGAGGCAACCCAATTTTCTTTTTTTTGTTTTTGTTCCTGTTTAGTAATAAATTTTGCATGTAATTTCTGTTTAGATGTGTTTTCATGTTTTATTTAGTGTTTGTGCCAAGTAGAACCTATAGGATAACCTATGGTATGAGTTAATTTGATTCTGCTGAAAAACAGAAACTTTGCGCTCACGAGAAAAAAGTCAATAAATCACAGAAACGTGATTTTGCATTGATATTTTTTGCTGCTGATCAATAGAAAATTTTCTTAGGACGTCCTATTTTGGTAGGATTTTTGCAGTTCCAGAAGTAACCGAAAGTTACAGATTGCTACAGACTGTTCTGTTTTTGAAAGATTCTGCCTTTCGTGTGTTGTTTGCTTATTTTGATGCATCTATGGCTAGTATTAAGTGGTTTGAACCATAGAGAACTTGGAATACAATAGGTTTAACACCAATATAAACAAAGAATGAGTTCATTGCAGTACCTTATGTGGTGGTTTTCTTTCTTGCACTAACGGAGCTTATGAGATTTCCTGTTGAGTTTTGTGTTGTGAAGTTTTCAAGTTTTGGGTAAAGATTTGATGGACTATGGAATAAGGACTGGCAAAAGCCTAAGCTTGAGGATGCCCATGGCACCTCAAGATATTCAAGAATAGCCAAAAGCCTAAGCTTGGGGATGCCCCGGGAAAGCATCCCCTCTTTCATCTTCGTTCATTGGTAACTTTACTTGGAGCTATATTTTTATTCCCCACATGATATGTGTTTTGCTTGGAGCGTCGTGTATGATATTAGCCTTTGATTTTTAGTTTACCACAATCATCCTTGCTATACACACCTTTTGGGAGAAGCCTACTTGATTGAAATTTATTAGAATACTCTATGCGTTTCACTTATATCTTTTGAGCTAGATAGTTTTTGCTCTAGTGCTTCACTTATATCTTTTAGAGCACGGCGGTGGATTAATTTTGAAGAAATTGTTGATCTCTCATGGTTCACTTATATTATTTTGAGAGTCTCTTAGAACAGCAGGGAATTTGCTATGGTTATAAAATTGGTCCTAGAATGGTAGACATCCAAGTTGGGTATAATAAAAACTATCATATGAAGTGAATTGGATGCTATGATCAATTTGATACTTGATAATTGTTTTGAGATATGGAGGTAGTGTTATTAAAGTCATGCTAGTTGGGTCATTATGAATTTAAAGAATTCTTGTGTTGAAGTTAGCAAGTCCCGTAGCATGCACGTATGGTTAAAGTTGTGTAACAAATTTGAAACATGAAGTGTCCTTGGATTGTGCATCCTTATGAGTGACGGTCGGGGACGAGCGATGATCTTTTCCTACCAATCTATCCCTCTAGGAGCATGCGTGTAGTTCTTGGTTTTTGATGACTTCTAAATTTTTGCAATAAGTATATGAGTTCTTTTGACTAATGTTGAGTCCATGGATTATACGCACTTTTACCTTTTCATCATTGCTTGCCTCTTCGGTACCGTGCATTGCCCTTTCTCACCTTGAGAGTGGGTGCAAACTTCGCTGGTGCATCCAAACCCCGTGATATGATATGCTCTATCACACATAAACCTCCTTATATATTCCTCAAAACAGCCACCATACCTACCTATTTATGGCATTTCCATAGCCATTCCAAGATATATTGCCATGCAACTTTCCATCATTCTGTTTTTCATTATGAAACGCATTATTTTTGTCATATTGCCATTGCATGATCATGTAGTTGATATCGTATTTGTGGCAAAGCTACCATGCATAATTTTTCATACATGTCACGCTTGATTCATTGCACCATCCCGGTACACCGTCGGAGGCATGCATATAGAGTCATATCTTGTTCCAGTTTCGAGTTGTAATTCATGTGTTGTAATCAATAAAAGTGTGATAATCATCATTATTTGAGCATTGTCCCCAAAGAAAAAAAAGAAAGGCCAAGAAAAAGGAAAGGGCAAAGAAAAAAGGGCCAAAGAAAAAAAGAAAAAGAAAGAAAAAAAAGAAAAGAAAGAATAAAAGAAAAAGGGGGCAATGTTACTATCTCTTTTTCCACACTTGTGCTTTAAAGTAGCACCATGTTCTTCATATAGCGAGTCTCATATTTTGTGCTTCAAGATAGCACCATGTTCTTCATATAGAGAGTCTCCTATGTTGTCACTTTCATTTACTAGTGGGAATTTTTCATTATAGAACTTGGCTTGTATATTCCTACGATGGGCTTCCTCAAATACCCTAGGTCTTCGTGAGCAAGCAAGTTGGATGCACACCCACTAGTTTTCTTTTGTTGAGCTTTCATTCATTTATAGCTCTAGTGCATCCGTTGCATGGCAATCCCTACTCCTCATGTTGACATCAATTGATGGGCATATCCATAGCCCATTGATTATCCTCGTCAATGTGAGACTTTCTTCTTTTTTTCTTTTGCACACAATCCCCATCATTATTTTATTCCACCCATAGTGTTATATCCATGGCTCACGCTCATGTATTGCGTGAAGGTTGAAAAAGTTTGAGATTATTTAAGTATGAAACAATTGCTTAGCTTGTCATCGGGGGTGTAGAATTTGGGAACATTTTTGTGTGACGAAAATGAAGCATAGCCTAACTATATGATTTTATATGGATGAACTTTCTTTAGCCATGTTATTTTGAGAAGACATGATTACTTTTATTAGTATGCTTGAAGTATTACTATTTCTTATGTCAATATGAACTTTTATTTTGAATCATTGGATCTGAACATTCATGCCACAATAACAGAAATACATTGAGAATTATGCTAGGTAGTATTCCACATCAAAAATTCTATTTTTTTCATTTACCTGCTCGAGGCGAGCAGGAATTAAGCTTGGGGATGCTTGATACGTCTCCAACGTATCTATAACTTTTGATTGTTCCATGCTATTATATTACCTGTTTTGGATGTTTATGGGCTTTATTTTACACATTTATATCATTTTTGGGACTAACCTACTAACCGGAGGCCCAACCCGTATTGCTGTTTTTTTTTTTGCCTATTTCCGTATTTCGAAGAAAAGGAATGTCAAACGGAGTCCAAACGGAATGAAACCTTCGGAAGCGTGATTTTTGGAACAAACGTGATTCAGAGGACTTGGAGTACAAGCCAAGAAGCAGCCTAGGCGGCCACGAGGGTGGAGGGCACGCCCACCCCTACAGGGCACGCCCCTATCTCCTCGGCCCCTCGGGCGGCCACCGATGTACTTCTTCCTCCTATATATACCCACGTACCCCAAAAACATCCAGGGAGCCACCGAAGAAATATTTCCACCACTGTAACCTTCTGTATCCGCGAGATCCCATCTTGGAGCCTTCGCCGGCGCTCCGCCAGAGGGGGAATCGACTACGGAGGGCTTCTACATCAACACCATAGCCCTTCCGATGAGTTGTGAGTAGTTTACCACAGACCTTCGGGTCCATAGTTATTAGCTAGATGACTTCTTCTCTCTTTTTGGATCTCAATACCATGTTCTCCCCCTCTCTTGTGAAGATCTATTCGATGTAACTCTTTTTCGGTGTGTTTGTCGAGATCCGATGAATTGTGGGTTTATGATCAAGTTTATCTATGAGAAATAATTGAATCTCCTCTGAATTATTTTATGTATGATTGAGTTATCTTTGCAAGTCTCTTCGAATTATCGGTTTGGTTTGGCCTACTAGATTGATCTTTCTTGCCATGGGAGAAGTGCTTAGCTTTAGGTTCAATCTTGCGGTGCCCTTTCCCAGTGACAGCAGGGGCAGCAAGGCACGTATTGTATTGTTGCCATCGAGGATAAAAAGATGGGGTTTATATCATATTGCATGAGTTTATCCCTCTACATCATGTCATCTTTCTTAAAGCGTTACTCTGTTCTTATGACCTTAATACTCTAGATGCATGCTGGATAGCGGTCGATGTGTGGAGTAATAGTAGTAGATGCAGGCAGGAGTCGGTCTACTTGTCACAGACGTAATGCCTATATACATGATCATGCCTAGATAATCTCATAATTATTCGTTTTTCTATCAATTGCTCGACAGTAATTTGTTCACCCATCGTAATACTTATGCCATCTTGAGAGAAGCCTCTAGTGAAATCTATGGCCCCCGGGTCTATCTTTTATCATATAAGCTTTCAATCTACTTTTATTTGCATCTTTACTTTTCCAATCTATATCATAAAATACCAAAAATATATTTATCTTCTCATATTATCTCTATCAGATCTCACTTTCGCAGGTCGTCGTGAAGGGATTGACAACCCCTTTATCGCGTTGGTTGCGAGTTCTTTGTTTGTTTGTGTAGGTGCGTGGGACTTTTGAGGAGTCTCTTACTAGATTGATACCTTGGTTCTCAAAAACTGAGGGAAATACTTACGCTATTGTGCTGCATCACCCTTTCCTCTTCAAGGAAAACAAACGCAACCTCAAGACGTAGCAACCTCCATGCCATTGGAATAAGCCAACCGTCTGCACACGTGCTCACTGGTCAACTACCTGCCTTCATGGCACGGAACACGATGCTTCATCCAAGGAACCTGCACCCGGCGATTTAGGCTAGATGGCAATGGCCAACTCGTATCCTTTAATTTTGATGTACCTTTTTATCTTTTTATCTGTGAAATAACTAAATATGTAATTCTATGGGAATATGAATGATCATAGATTTTACAATGTTATTTTTTAATAGATTTTACAATGTTATTAATCATGATGTACTCTTGATTGCAGGTCTAATGGCTAATGGAGATGGAGGGTGCTGTAGACAGGAATGGGATTGCAAGTTCAAAGGGGCGAACTTGATAAATGGAGCGACATACTCCGAGCAAAGGGATTTTGTCTCCTTTATATAGTGAAGGCGGGCGGAATAGGCTTTCGAGGCACTTGCAATGCAGATCAGCCACGGGTCCCTTCATATAAGTTGTAAGCCATGACGTTATGTAGTCGGTGATCGCTGGTACGAGCAGTGGTACGAGCATCCACTGCATATGGCACGATGTCTTCTCTGGAATAGTTGTGCGTCTCTGGTTGATTGACACTGATCTTCATGCCCATCATATTCCTTTTATGAATTGATTTTGCACCTAGAATAGCCCATTTTTACAGGAAAATAATGAACAAGGACATTTGCAATCCTTTGCAATTATTAGTCGTAAGTAGGCAAATCAATGTGATGGCCTCGGAAAAATCAGAAATTATCATGTCTAAGCATGGCTAAAAATGAATGAAAAATCCACTCATCATGCAACGGCGAGCTTTAGCCGTTTGACGCCTTCTGTGGTGAGCTGTTTTTATTGTGACTCGGCCTCCTGCTTGTGCGGGCAAGGTCCTCAATCGTGTGGCTTCTCACACAATGATCATGAATGTACATAGTTTTTGGGATCACTGAAAGTGGACGTGACATCACAAGAGGAGTTTGATTTGATGGTGCTTCTCGAGCACCCGATCTCGAGCTCCAAGGTGAAAACACTAGTTCTGACCCTAGTTGATCATACATGAAAATGAGAGTGTTTTGCCGTTGTTACCTTATCATAGGCAGTGCTTGGAATTCACTCAGACCTGATTTTCGGGGTAAAAGCTCACAATCCAACCTAAGATGGCTGGATCTGACAAAGGCACATGAGCATAAGTCCCTTCCTAGAGGTGTTGCTTTTGGATAAACAATCTCTTATTCCTGTTGTCAAGAGATGGATGGGCCTGATGCTCGTTGTTTTACTTTGTCGGTGTCATTAGATTCTTCTGGGGTTTTCCTTTATCCATCGCCGATGCATAACTTTAGTCTTGTATGACTTTGCCCTTTGCAGGCATGATTCTTTTCATGTGTGGATTGATGTTGGTTATGTGCATGCAAGTCATGTAGAGGTCAGATGATTGTCCATCGTGCTTGTATCCCCTTGATGTTTCATTACGTGTCAATAAAAAATGCCCCTTGTCACACAAAAAATCAATGTTGTTATAATATTTCCTAATAGGGTTGTAATGCAACTTTCTCTATTATATTATACATTTTTATTTTTTCAAGGGCTATTGCGGTAGGTGACAAAAAGGACGACCTACACAAAAGATAATTAAGAAACAGCAAATAAAATATAGAGAATGGAACATGGTGAAGGAAAATATTAGTGAGCACATAGATAGTGAGATGCTCAACTGAGGAAGGTAATAGTCAGTGATCATCTAAATATCACATTTATTGTATGGATATGCATGCTATTTAAGGATAGAGTTTAATAACGTCCAAAGAAAGAAAAACAATCAATGCATTTGGCGTTATATAAACACTAGCACATGGGCATAGCTTTTATGACATATTGGCAAGAACAATAGCAGGGCAAAGAAAAAAAGCTAGCGAACTACTCCAGTTTCCTTTATGGTGCTTATGAAGAACATCGTGCAGGCTATGTGCTTGGTGGCTCTTGTTATCATGTCTACCGCTTTATTGCCCTCTCATGTAGAAGGAAGGATCATGGGTATGATTCTTTAGTCATATTTCTCTTAATATTTGCATATACCGTTGGATGTTACTTACTAGGAAGTTGTTGTTGTGATCATCATCCTCTGCGTGCAGATACGAAGGAGAGGAGCCTCACATCGTGCTTTCTTTGGAAACGCTGCACAATCGATCTATGCCGGCAAAATTGTGCAGCACGTGGATATGCTAAGAGTGAAAGCACATGTGATTCATACAAAGATAATAAATACTGCTGCTGCGCGACGGATTGAAGGATACCGTTGTGATGGATAAGACACATCATATAGTCCTACATCTAATTATTTCTTGCAAATCGCAAATAATGACTACCGATGAAATTGATGTAGCAGATTCAATAAACTTTAAATTTCACTAGTAACTGGTTAATGTTTAACTGTAGTGTGAGCAAGTGATAAGTTTTCCTTGCCATGGAATTGATGATTGGGTGGGTAGGTGGGGGTGATTAAACACCTAAACAGATATTCCTCATTCAATTTTCAGCGAAGCAGTTTCGATCAGATGAAGCGTCGGCTTGTCGTCTCGATCGAGCCGCCCCCGTGTCACCCAAATGGCGCGCAAGGGATCTCGGAGATAGATCTCCTGCGTCACCCGCATCGTGCCTTTGTCCCATTGACCTTCCCTCTGGCAGAGACGAGGGATTTTTCGGGAGGTTAACGATATGGGGCTCAGGCTTTTTTCTATTCGATAGGCACTTAGGAGTTAGCCAAATGGGCCGGCAGATAAAGCCCAAAGACTACAAGCCTCCGTTTTTTCTCCTGGAGTAGCTACCCTTAGGACAACAGGGGCAGGAAAAAATAACTGCAGTGAAGGACAAAATTTACAGCACGTCTAACGATCCAGATAAGCCAGATGACGCAAATGGACGGCCAGAAATTGCCAGGTCGTGAGAGGGCTGGGTTTTGACTCAATTTTACTGTCCTAGATATGTATCATGTATGTATGTCTGCTACTACAACTTCTGCTAGTTTCGACTGTTCTTACCTTTTTTATGACAATCGGAATCTAATGCTTTATATGATGACCAAATCCATACAGGTAGAATCAATCAAGTAAATTGCAGAGGCATCCACTTCTTCCTCTGACTAGCTTTTTTGAAAAAAGAATAGAAAAGGGGTTAAAATCCCCAGCCTATGCATCAATCAATGCATACAGTCATCTTTATTAACTATTCAATGAAGGTCTGACAAGAATATACATCAAGCCACCGGAAGCCACCACTCAATCCTACAAACTCGATAATGCGGAGTGCTCTCACTACCCATATCTAAAATCAGTGTGGTCGCCCATCCATCCACATGTATTGGAACCAGCAGCCGGTGCAACAGACCTAAAGTGGACACCACATGCAAACGTTTTAGAAACCGCCATCATCATCGGACCATTGACCCATCTTCACGAGAGAGATCCGCATCATCCTTGCCAGTCCGGCCATCCGTCGACGCCACCAGGGCGCCCAACGGTGCCACCGCCCTGCGCTCGTCTATCCAGATGCGAAGACTCTGGAAGATCTGTCGTGCGTGGCACCTGCCGACCAAGCATGACACAATGTAGCACCCGTCGAGCAGGCATGACTTAACATCATTCTGTAATTTTCCTATATGTTGTTGAGTCAGAAATATCGAACATTTGGGGAAAACAATTTCATGAAATGGGTGGTCTATTAATTGAGATGTTGGCGTCAACATTAATCTAAATTGTAGCACGGTGCAAGAAACCAGAGGGAACTACATGCAACGCCTTGTCAACAAGTACCATTCGTGGCACAGAACAAAAACGAAGGCAGAACGCAGTAAGCAGCAGTCTGTGTCATATATCCAAACCTCAAAAAAAAAAAAAAACCTCATCTGTCGTGTTTGAAAAAAACAGCATATAACCTGAAATTATAAAACACTATGCGTACTAGACTGAATCTGGAACTACACATTAGCTACCCCTTGCAGCAGTTGGATTGAGTGGTGCAATCTGATTTCGATGTACACCATATTCCGAATTGCAGAATGGTGGAGGCTGCAATGGAGCTACCGAGGAGCAGTTAGCTTTATTGCATTGTTGACATATGATTACAATCTGCCCTCAGGCTACTAAGGAGAAAGGATGGACAGCCCTCCAGCCAACAGTCTGAAACCAACAAGGAACAGGCCTGTTTAGCACAGAGGTCTGCCATAGCTTTAGCATCCCTTGGAACATACCTAACAGTAAAAGTGATAAAACATGTAGACTTCTCCCCAATATCATCTAGAATAGGCGCAACAATTGACCTCGAATTGTCACGCGACGACTAGAGGTTGACAACGTCTAAACAGTCCAGTTCCATCACCACATGTGAGAAACCACGCAGCTGAGCGAAGATGACTCCCTCCCGTAGAGCTAAGGCCTCAGCAATGAGGGGGTTTGTCAACCCCGGGAAGGGTTTACTCCAGGCTCCCATGAACGACAGGTGAGATCGAGCTAGTTCTACCAGTAGCTTGTACGTATACAGTGTATATTGCCATTTGTCGTTTAATGCTAACTTGATTATGGCCCAACGTTGCAACTTTCTAGCCCACAGGCCCAAACATGGGAGAGCGCTAGTTGTGACATGCGATCAGCCGTGAGATCGAGCAGTTACTTTCCTATATCGTTCTATCCTCCTCGTAATTTCGTTCGTGGATCGGTATGACCCTGCGCCGCCGCGCCTCGCTTCTCGATAGGGAAGACCTGTAGAGGGAACTTCACTTCGTGCGATTGAATCCATCAGAGACCACGAGACAACGACTGCCTGTGCGCTTTAGCAGCATCATACATCAACAGATCAAATTCAACTTGAAGGAATCAAGGTATGTCCCCGCTGTATAGTAGTTTTGGTAAATTTTTGCTTGCTTTGAAGAAATAGTTTAATTTCCTAATTTGATAAGGCAGATTCTAATTTAGAAATCTACAGTGTGGCTCTTTGGTTATATTTTTCAATGATTGAAAGACGAGGAGAGGGAATACAAGGAAAATGGATTCGTTTTCTCAAGCCCATTGCTTCCAGCTCAAACATATGTGAGAGTGCAAATCCATCGGATATCGATCTGAGGTGTAATTCTCACCTCTGACCGAGGTTTTAATTAATACACCGAGGATGGATGAGATGTCTTCATGTCGTGCTGCAAGTGGATAGATAAATAGCCGACATTATCGGATCAGTCCGACCGGAGGAGATATGATAACATTATCGCTGCCTCCGATGAAGGTGGATGCTTGATTATATGGATTTTTAATGCAACCAATTCACATGTGCACCCACACGTCCGCTCTAATCACCACTACAACCTGACTCGGAAGGGAAGATTTACGCTCGAAACCTCGGCTGTTACACTCAAAGCCTTATGTACCACAAAGTTACCTATATGATCAAGTTGAGCTTCATGCGTTGCGCCGCCGACACCACCATACAGAACGAGGGCCACCACTTGGTGATGTTATTATGCCCTAACGGCGTGAGCGTATTTAGTTGAGTCTTCTGAAGAAATCCAATGAAGGTGTGATGTGTCATTTTCTAAAAAAAGTGTGATGTGTGACTTTCTCATCGGTTGCTGCTGCAGAGAGCAACAAATTGACAGCCACACCGATAGTATACATCATGGCAGGTTGTTAAGCAATACCAACAACAAGGAAGTGAAGAGTACACATGAATTGGTATACTGAGAGACTGATAGTATTGTTGCAGTTGCATGAATTGCCCATCTGGAAAATCATTCCTATAGTATAGTATCTGCTGCAATATTATGCACTTGCCCGCAGGGAAATCCTTTCCATTTTCGCCCACCCTCATCACTATAAGAACTTTTTTTTTTCAAAAAGGAGGCGTACCCCCAGCCTCTGCATCTCTGGATGCACACAACCATATATTTATTGAAATAAAAGGTTCCGAAATAGGTTCCAACAAGCAGTCTCGAAACAAAGCAAATAGTCTAAAAGTAATAAAATAAATGCCACAACCGGCGAAAATAGGACTAGAAGACTAGACGCCTATCCTATTATTGGACTGCCATCCAAACTGGTTGTATGTATCCCGTGCAACCATCTCCCATCCGCTGCACCCAATATCCATATGCGCCCTGTGGTCCGCATGACTGAGTAAGGACCACGTAGGGATCCAAGTAGATGCTCTGAAGATGACCTGCAAAAAGTTTGTGATGGTTTGTCTGTTAAAGGTAACATCATTCCGACAATTCCATGTAGCCCAAAGTAAAGCACATGCTCCCACATGAATATGTGTCGCGGTCTGAGGCGCCACACCAGCCAACCAGTTATCAAAAAGGTGTGCTATCGTGATAGGTGGAGTGACGTTAAACGTTACGTGAATAGTTCTCCAAAGTAACTTAGCAAGCGGACAATTGATAAACAGATGCTCGATTGTTTCATCCTGATCGCAAAAGCGGCATCTTTTACTTCCTTCCCACTTACGCTTAGCTAGGTTTTGTCTAGTTAGAATTACGCCATTATGCAAGAACCACATAAACACTTTTATTTTTAGAGACACCTTAATTTTCCAAATATGGACGGTCCTCGGGATAGTCCCAGATCCGTGTACATTGATTTAACCGAGAAAACTCCTGACCTGGATAGCTTCTAGTGCAAAGAGTCTGGATCATCAGAAAGGTTAACCCCCATTAACCTACGCACGAGATGTAACCATCTATCCCAACGCTCACGTATATCTGACCGCCTAAATTGCATATTAAGCAGAATGGATCCCAACACTGAGGCAACAGAAACCTCTTTCTGTTGAGCAATGTTGTAGAGGGATGGATACTGCATAGCCAGTGGGGTTTCTACCAACCATGTGTCTTCCGAAAACCTAGTATCTCTTCCATTCCCTACTATGAATTTAGTCCTGTTGAAGAAGGCGACCTTTGTCTTCATAACCCCCTTCCAGAATGGTGAATCAGACCGTTGAGTTGTAACCTGGGCAAGTGTTTTGGAATGGAGATATTTATTTCGCAGCAACTGAATCCAAACCCCTTCTGTTTCTACTGAAAGACGGTACAACCATTTGCTAAGCAAACACCTGTTTTTCACCTCGAGATTTTCAATACCCAAGCCTCTAGGCATCAGGAACTTGCAGGCAATCAACCAAGGACTTATTCTTTCGGCAGCATGGAGGTTGGCAAGAGAACCACATAGCCAGATGGCTTTGATCCTCAAGGCTAAGTATCACAATGAAACGTCCATTTGGAGAGCCAAAGCAAACAAGCCGAAATCAGCTTTCTGGGCTGCAATACTAAAGATGAAGCCTCTCTTAATTTCAGCCTCTACCTATCAGATTATAGATGGTAATAGTTCTGTGTGGAGTTCTCCTTGGTTTTCGAAATGGGAAGGAATTTACAATCATCTAATTATACAAGAGCAATCTTTTGTCTATGCTGCTATTGTTAGAGATCTTTGGTTGCCAAATCAAAAAGCTTGGAATGTGGATCTAATTAATTCTATGTTCTCTCCTGTGATAGCTAATGATATTCTTCAGACTCCTATAGTTGTTGCTGCTGGACAAGATGCTTTGATTTGGAAACTAACATCTGCAGGAAATTTCTCCTCCAAGAGTGCATATAAGCATTGCTTCAACAACTTTGACCTACCAGCTAGACAGCGACCGAAAGAGGTTCATCCTCAGATTGTTGCTCTTCTTAAGCAAGTTTGGCAGGACAAACTCATGGCACCACGGGTACAGACATTTGCTTGGAGACTTCTTAGGAGAGCGCTTCCTACAGGTAAGAGAGCAAGTAAATTCTCTAAACACATAAATGAAAACTGCTCCAGGTGTGGCAATATAGAGGATGAAATGCACATGTTTTTCCTTTCCCCTTTCTCTAAGGCAGCCTGGTTTTGCTCACCTTGGTTTATTAAAACGGAAATCTTGCTGCTGTTAACCATTCTATTCCTATCATGATCCAAACTTTGCTTAACTCTGGCCATCCACAAATTAATCCTTCTAACTTGTATACTTTTCTGTGGTGCCTATGGAAATCTCGAAATGATGATCTCTTTGTTAGGAAATTTTGCAGGCCCTCTCAGGTGTATGCAGCGGCAAACACAATCATACAAGGAACCAAATTAGGAGAAATCCCTGCTGAAGCTCATGCTATGCATTGCTTATAGGAACAACTGGTGCAGCCGACAATACAAAATCCACACTCTTTTTCAGGCAACACAATCTTTTGTGATGCTGCGTGGGAAATACGTCTAGCTCACACTCCTAAACAAGCAGGAATTGAAGTCTTCATTCAGGTTCAGAATAATGATCGAATCCATCAACTTCACATTGCAGCTATGTCTCCTATGGCTTCTTCTCCTCTACAAGCTGAGACTTTGGGTCTCATGCTTGCAACCAGGCTGGCAGAAATACTCAATGTTCAGGATCCACATTTCTTTACGGATTGTTCAGTGCTAGTTTCGGCAGCAAAATCAACGGATAGAAAACAGTACTTCTTTTCAGAGTGGCAAAGTTGCTCACATTAGCAGGGGAAACAATGTCAAGGCGCATCATCTTGCACGCCTAGCTTTGAAAGTTAAAAACAGCCATGTACTGTTTCGTTGCTTATGTCTTGATGCAGGACTTTGTTCAACTAGGGATTCGCTCTCTGTATCCAGCGTGCTTCCTTTCACGCTTGTCTCTGTAAAATGCTCCTAAGTTAATAAAATCTTTATGTTCAAAAAAAAAACCCAAGCCTCCCTGGTCCTTCGGCCTACAGATCATGTCCCATTTTGCCAATCTATATTTAACCTTGTTTTCATCAATTTGCCAAAAGAATCTAGATCTATAAAAGTCCAATCTTTTGCACACCCCAACTGGGACTTCAAAGAAGGAAAGAAGAAACATTGGCATACTTGTGAGTACCGAATTAATAAGAATCAATCTTCCTCCATATGACAAGAGTTTGCCCTTCCAGCAACTCAGCTTCTTTTCAAACCGATCCTTAATACACTTCCATTCTTTATTCGTGAGCTTGAGGTTGTGAATTGGAATCCCTAAGTACGTGAAGGGTAACGAGCCAAATTCACACCCAAATAGTTGCTTGTAATTTTCTTGTTCTTCTTTGGCACTAGAGTTGGAGCTCAATGACACCATTTATGAATTCTGCGACAGAAGATGGAGTACCGTGACTAAAGCAGGGCAGGTCAACTCCTTTCTTCATCTCTAAGTATTGCAAAGTGTTTGATCAGCGGTACTAGAACAAGGGTAAAGGACTCCCAGAAAAAGCTCGACAAGTTGTGGCTGAGATAGAGAGGATGCTGAATCTTAAGGGCCTTAATTTTGATCAGGTGCAGATCGGCAAGCAGCACATGCCAGAGAAGACTTCACTGATCAGCGAGCCGGTGGTGTTTGGACAGGACGACGAATGATCAAGTTAGGGCTTGCCACTCACCAAGCGTAGATCTACCAAGCGCCTGAAAGGAAAGAATGTTACTGTATTTTTACAGTGGTGTTGCTGTTTTCAGCGTCCTTGTATCCAACCATAGGTGTGTGTGTGTTTGTATCGGCTGGAAAATTTGTGAGCTGCAGAGCTTGAATCAGCTCAGTGGATCGCTTTATATAGTATATACACGGCATTCGCTGCAGCTCGACTTGTTGACATACAGCACGCGCGCTTTGTATATAAATACAGCTCTATACCGGCCGTACATATCAGCTGCAGTCTATTTTTCTTGCATCGTCAACAATGGCGCCCGCGACGGTGACGGAGACATCCATAATCCTTCCACCACACTTTGTTCTCGTCCCGCTTATTGGGCACGGCCACACCATCCCCATGTCGGACCTTGCCTGCCTCCTCGCGGGACGCGGTGCGAGAGTGAGCCTCGTCACCACGCCCGTCAACGCGGCGCGCCTGGGGGGACTAGCCGACAGGGCGCGGCACGCCATGCTGTCCCTGGAGATAGTCGAGCTCCCATTCCTGCTGGCCGATGATGGACTGCCCACTGGCAGCACCGCCAGCGTTGACAGCTTCCTCCGGTTGTTCCTCGGCCTTTACAGGCTCGCCGGGCCGCTCGAGGCCTATGTGCGTGCGCTGCCGCGGCGCCCAAGCTGCATCATCTCCGACGCCTGCAATCCGTGGACGGCCGGCGTCGCAAGGAGCGTTGGGGTCCCGCGGCTCTTCTTCCACGTGCCTTCCGTCTTCTACTCGCTCTGCGACCTGAACGTCGCAACGTGTGGCCAAGGCAACCATGGCGCATCGTATGTCGTGCCGGGCATGCCGGTGCGCGTAGAGATGGCGAAGGAGACATGGTCGTCGTCCTTCTATACCACGCCTGAGTGGGAGCAGTTCACAAAGGAGGCGCGGGAGGCCATGCGCACGGCCGACGGTGCCGTGATGAACACCTTCCTAGGCCTCGAGCAACAGTTCATCACGTCCTATGAGGCGGCACTGGGCAAGCCGGTGTGGGCGCTCGGGCCCTTCTGCCTCGGTAACCGGCGGGAGAAGGAGGCCGTCAACCAGAGCCCGGTCACCGCCTGGCTCGACAAGATGGACGAGAACACGGTCATTTATGTCAATTTCGGCAGCCTCGTGCGGATGCCTCCCAAACAGCTGTACGAGGTCGGACAAGGCCTCGAGGACTCTGGGAAGCCATTCCTTTGGGTGGTGAAGGAGTCCGAGACGGCGTTGCCAGAAGCGCAAGAGTGGCTCCAAGCCCTGGAGGCACGAACGGCAGGGCAGGGGCTCATATTGCGTGGCTGGGCGCCTCAACTCGCCATCATGTCGCACCGTGCTGTAGGCGGCTTCATGACCCACTGTGGGTGGAACTCCCTACTAGAGTCCATTGCGCACGGCGTGCCTGTCGTGACGTGGCCTCACTTCAGCGACCAGTTCCTCAACGAGAGGCTGGTCGTGGAAGTACTTGGGGTCGGCGTGTCCTTAATGCCGTTCGGTAAGGATACGGCCGTGGTGCGGGGGCACATTGCGCAAGCGGTGTCGGAGCTGATGGGCGATGGGGCGGTGGCAGAGGAGAGGAGGAGAAAGTGCAAGGATTATGGGGAGAGAGCTCATACAGCCGTAGCGAAAGGAGGATCGTCCCATGAAAACCTAACGCGGCTATTACAGAATTTCATGCCGAGTGGCAGCAAGGAACTGTAGATTATCCAACACACGGTTCCATCATTTTGTAGCATGTAAACCATGCATTGTGAGTTATGTTCGCGACTTGGCTGTTATTTCAGCTTTCACCTAGGTTGGCTCGTCGCCGTGATTTCTTCATGGGATGGCATGACCGCATGAACAAACGGTATCATATGGCGGTGTCAATGGCCAGTGGGAAGGCGCAGACCATAACTCGGCCCTGAATAATAGGCTGTTTTCAATTAGACTTTAAGAGTAACCAGAAGTACACCCGCTCATTGTATGACAGATACTATACATTATGTCTTCAAAAGAAATATGTAAAATTCAGTTGATCATACTCGAGATACTAAATTTAATAGACATGAGATGAGTGTGTATTGTATATTATTAATGTTAACAATTGGATTGTGTAAGTAAGGCTGCTCACAATGGAGAGTAACTTACACTAGTAGTAACATACATACGTTACCGGGTTATCTTACCACCTCTATAGTGGGTAGTTACACATGTGTAGTTTCAGACAACACTCTATTTATTATGGTGTAGACTCATTTTGACTTGATACGTGTGATGTTATGCTAACATATTATGTTACCACAATCTTCTCTTTCCTCGTTAATTAAGTGCCACATCATCTATTTTGCATAGGTATATGTGACGTTACCAATCATATGTTACTCACACTATGATGATTAACAAATATAAGTGGAGATGACAAGGACAATAAAAATTACATAGTGAGGTATGGATTTAGTACGACGAATACTAGAAATAATAAAAATTACATCCAAATCCGTTGAACACCTAGCAATGACTATAAGCACTGGAGCGGGCCGAAGAGCAAAGTATGTTTGGACTACAGAAACTCTAGTTCAGTAATATTTCACAGTGATTAATACGTGGATTCATAGTGAGGTATGAATTGAGTCATTACTGTGAACAACAAAGGATAGTGGATGGTGCTGAAGTCCAAAGTATAAAGGAAAGTCACACAAACAGAGACCGTTGTCGTAATGCATGTGGTTGATATTAACACTATACAATTTATTTATTTTCGAAATGGGGGTATAACCCGGCCTTAGCATCTGTTGCACAGAGACCTTTTATTGCATCGTTTAGTAGTATCGGGATTACACCAATAAAGCAATTAGGCACCCCGTAGTTGTCTAATATGCTGATACCTAGCCCGGTAGAATATATCCCGTAGACTAACAGTATATTTCCATCCACAATAAGGTTTGTCATTCACAAAATGATCACATATCAGTTTGGGACAGGCCACATGAACAAAACAATTAATTTGAGTCGGACGTTACTTATATTTGAAGAGATCTATGAGGATCGGAGTAAGTACAAAAATTATGTCCGTAGGTCATGAGCCTGACAGATACGACTATAAAACGAGAAAGTGGCCGATCAAGCATATTTAGGGGTCCATTAATTAACAAGAAAGTGGTTGGTCGGGCATTTTTAGGAGTGTGTAGCCTACCCCCGCTACATTACAGAGATCCTAGATCGATGCCCCATGATAGAAGGTTTATTTACACTCAAGCCTGACACAATGAAGGGTACTAAACAAGCATGTGTCTGGTCAGGCATATTTACAAGTTCGTACAAATTATGTTTAAACCTGCCCTGGGTGCACAGATCAAACATGACAGAAGCTTTTCCCGCAAAAAAAAAAAACATGACAGAAGCTTGTTCAATTTTTTTTGAAAGAAGACAGAAGGTTTAAAAACAAAGATGCATGCACAGATGATAGAAGCGAAATTTTGATTAACCACAAACCTGACACAGTGCAACTTGTCAAATGAGCATGTCGCCTGTCCACCGGTGCTTGCATGCAAAGATGGATAAGGCCGGAAGTTTAATTTCGTACAAGTATACCCCAGAAGTGGTACCTTTTTTTTCTTTTTCCTCATGGTCGAACTCGTGGTACCTGCACGCGCGCGTGAACCAAAAAAATTCACGCGCCTCTCTCCACGCGTCTATGTATGGCGGTCAAGCTAGCCTGACGTCATGTATGCTCGTATACCAAAGTCAAGGGTGCACGCAGCGTACGCACGCGTGTGCTTGTTGTGGTTGCGTGCAGGTACTTGTCGTTTCTTCTTTTCTTTCCTTCTTTTTTTGATTGTTAGATGATTTGATTTGAGAGGACTTTGCATTGCTATAGATCCATGCCTACGTGATTTGAGGAGATGTTTGAATTAGCGGCGAGCCATGGAGGCGAATATGGCCTCCGTTTCGGCACCCAACGTCGCACGGACGAGGCGCCACATAAACCGTTCCTGCGGTACAGCCAGGTTGCACCATGCGGTGGTCACCGCTTCCGCGCGAGGCTGCGGCCGGTCACACGCCGAGAACCATCACCCCTTGATCCGAGCGCCATTTAGCAATGGATTACTGCCGGCTCGCTGAAGACCGTGGGACGGGCACACTCCTTCGGGGAGCGTCGAAGAGCAACGTGGACGACCATCTTCTCCTCAGGGCTACAAGGGATGACCTCCTAAGCCACCGATCCGGACATTTCAGAGTTGGATCCAATGGCCGCGTGACTCCGTTGTATTTTGCCGCCAAAATGTTTTGGATCTAGCCCAAATTTTGTGTCGATTCAGATTTTGCTCCCCGATTAGGCCCAAACTCTAGAAATATTTTGGGATCGTACCCGATCATGAGTTCTAATGAAAATAAAAAACCCTAACCTAATATCCGCGTTGGGTCCCATGCAATATTCCTGAATATTTTATGTCCAACTCCCTCTCATGTTCCTGTCTGAATTCCGTGCCTAAATCTTTTCGGGTTTGACTCTAGTCCCCTTTCATGCCCACGCCTTGGCCTACAGCTGGGCGGCGGCAGACGAGAGGAGGATAAAGTGCATGGATTACAGGGAGAGAGCTCATGCAGCCGTAGCGGAAGGAGGATCATCGCATGAAAACCTGACATGGCTATTACGAGCTTCATGCCGAGTGGCAACAAGGAACTATATAGATTATCCAATGTTTGGTTTCATCATTTTGTATCATATAAGCCATGTATTGTGAGTTATGTCCACCACTTGGCTGTTATTTCAGCTTTCACCTAGGCTGGCACATCGTCGTTATGCCCTCAAGAATAGGTTGTTTTCAGTTAACTTTAAAGTAACCGGAAGGATACCCGCTCATTGCAGAGAGATCCCTTAAGAAACTATATTGCGTAAACAAATGGGTATGAGAGGTATGCATGCTATATTATGTTGTCTAAATAAATATGCAAAATTCAGTTCATCATATTCGAGATACTAAATTTAATAGAGATGCGATGAGTGTGTATTTTAAATTATTAATGTGAGCAATTGGATTCTTTAAGTAAGGCTTCTCACAATGGATAGTAACATAGACTATTAACATGGATATATTACCGGCTGTCCTACCACCTCTATAGTAGTAATGTATGAGTAGTGTTATATAACTAGGGTCGCTAAAGTGAGCCAGAGCGCATTGTAGTTTATCGTACACTCTAACCCACCGAGCGCACCCAGGTGCCCGTTTAGTTATGTCATTCTCTAATTAACCTCATCACGCCATGCAGATGGTAAATCTTTTTGTTCGGTTACTTTATTTATCAAGTTTTTTACTGGGGTCCAAAACGAGAATGCAGGGAGGAGGGAGTTGCATGCTTATGGTAAATCTTTTAGTTTTGTTACTATGTTTAGCAGTTTTTTACTAGCATAGGAAACGAAAAGGACGGTGCATGCAGATGGTAACACAGTTACTATATTTGCCATGTTTTTTTACAACCATGAGGTTAGAAAATGAAAAGCAGGGAATACTGCATTTTGATAGTAACCTTTTTAGTAACCAAATTTTCTTTCGTTTTACTCCCAATAATTAGTGACTTCGGAAGCAGGGCATACATGGACCAGCGCATACAGTGGTAACCAAATTAATCCTGTTACTATTTGTTCAAGCAATTTCACCCTCAAGTAACTAATTAGCGGGTCGTATCGTGGGCCAGCACATACGGTAACAAAATTAATTCCGTTACTTTTTCTTCACCCAGTTTTACCCTCAACTAACTAATTAGCAGGGAGAAGTGGAGCGACCTGCCAGCCTAATTAGGCCAGTGCATACGATTAACTATTCTGCGCGCTCGCTTACTTTAGTGCTACCGACTCTATTTATTATGGAACGGACTCGTTTAGACTTGGTAGGTGTGATGTTACGGTAACATATTAATGTATAACACACTTCTCTTTCCTCGTTAATTAAGTGCCACATCATCCATTTTGCCAAGGTATACGTGATGTTACCAATCCTGTTACTCCCACTGTGATGCTGATAAATATAAGTGGAGATGACTTGGACAATAAAAATTACATAGCGAGGTTGAATTGAGTACAACAAACACTAAATACTAAAAATTACATCTAGATCATAGAACACCTATAGATGACGATAAGCATGGAGCGATCAGAAGAACATAGGTATGTTTGGACTACAGAAACTCGAGTTTAGTAAATATTACACAAGTCCAAACACAATTGATTAAGACGTGGATTCATAGTGAGGTATGAATTGAGTCATTATGGTGAACAACAAAGGATAGTGGATGGTGCTGAAGACCAAAGTATAGAGGAAAGTCACACAAACAGAGAGCGTTACCGTCAAGCATATTGTTGATATTAACACTATATCCTTTATTTATTTTTCAGAAATGGGGATACAAGCCGGCCTTCACATCTGTTGCACAAAGACCTTTTATTGAATCGTTTAGTAGTATTGGGATTACACTAATCACATATGACATGAGATTGAAACATGAATCAACCAACGAAAAAATGACGTCATAAAGCAATTAGGCACCCCCGTAGTTATCTAATATGCTGCCACCTAGCCCGGCAAAATATATCCCGTAGACTAACAGTATATTTCCATCCACAATAAGGTTTGTCATTCACAAGATGATCACATATCGGATTGGGACAAGCCACATGAACAAAACAATTAATTTGAGTCGGATGTTACTTATATTTGTAGAGAACTATCAGGATCAGAGAAAGTATAAAAATCATGTCCGTAGCTCACGAGCCTGACAGATACGACTACAAAACGATAAAGTGGCCGGTCAAGAATATTTAGGAGTCCGTTAATTAACGAGAAAGGGGCTGGTCGGGCATATTTAGGAGTTTGTAGCCTACACCAGCTACATTACAGCGATCCTAGATTGATGACCCATGTTAGAAGGTTTAATTACACTCAAGCCTGACACAATGAAGGCCATTAAACGACCAAGTTGCTTGTCAGGCATATTTAGAAGTTCGTTCAAATTATGTTTAAAGCCTACCTGCTCTGGGTGCACAGATCAAAAATGGCAGATGCTTGTTCAAAAAAAATATTGACAGAAAACAGAAAAGAAAGATGCCTGACAGGATGATAGTTGCCAACAAGCAATCGGCGCGTCAGGCTTATCTGGGAGTCTGAATCTAATATGGATCAAAGCAAGCAAGACGTTGCATGCACAGATGACAGAAGCGAAGGTTTGATTAACCACAAACCTGACATAGTACAACTTGTGAAATGAGCATGTCCCCTGTCCCCCGGTGCTTGCATACTGAGATGGAGAAGACCGTAAGTTTAATTTCGAACAAGTATACCCGAGAAGTTCGACGTATTAGTATAAACTAACACAGTGCAGGCCGCCACCCCTTGGATCCGCTACTGGTGGTGTGAGTGTGTGACACTGCTTAAGATATCTGTAATACAAAATAATTCCTTGAAAGAGGATATCAGCTTTGGTGCCAAAGTGGGATGGGAAAAAATATTAGAAATAAATCGAAGGACCACAAGCATTTCAGAGGTTGTTGTAGTATGTGAAAGAAGCACATGGGAAAGGCAAGGCGGAAATAGGAATATCAAGAATTCCATATTGAGAAAAAAATGATACCTTTTTTTCCGGTGTTTATAGATTGATCAGAGCTTGCATTACTTTCTACAGATGAAACTCGATTATATTTGTATATGTAGGGTTGCGCATACAGAAAACTAAAGTTTTCATTCGACCGCACAACAGGCAAGATCTAGCTATCAAGATAGAGGAGAAGGTTAGATCTAAGTCGTTACCAGCACAACGATTGCAGAATAGATGTTGATGATGATGTTGGTGAAGCCTGAAAAAAATTCTCAACGCTAAGCGGTCCATGTAAGTTAACATGAAGTTTTCAACTGAGTTATCATCATTCATGCTAGATGAATATTTTTCACTGTCCCTATTGTCATCCCGTGAGATAGGTGCATCTAGAACATAAAGTTTCTTGGTGTTTCTGAGAGTCATTCTCAGACTGCAGATCTAATTTATTCCGCAATCGTTGTTCGATAACGAGTGCACATGACTCAGTACTCTTGCTGATCCATAATCAATAGCAGAGCTGTGGACGCCCATATTGACTGCAACCATTATACGAAAAGACGCTCTGTTGAACTTGTTGATTTTCATGTATGTTCCTATTGCTCATGATACTCAATACCTTATGCGAGATACTCCCTCCGTCTCATAATGTAAGACGTTTTTTGACACTACACTAGTGTAAAAAAGCGTCTTACGTTATGGGACGGAGGGAGTATTTGACATCCCATGAGTGATCCCTTCAATCACTATGTCTACTTATCCTCGTTACTGGTATGACGCCTTTTCTCGTTCCTGTATTCAAGTATTCCCATGATATGCATCATGCCATTGTCTGTGCACACTTGTTTGTGAATACTTTCATACCGAGTGAAGCCTAAAAGTATCTCTCTATTATCTAGAGGAGCAATTTCCATTCTTGAACTATTAAGACCAAATGTATACTCTCTAGATAACCCAATAACAACCTTTTTGACCACCCTGTTACGCATGATACTTGGTAGACCAAGGTGATCCTTCTAGCATACATCATCTCAACACTCTCATCGTCCAAGGATACAAACAAGTAAGTCTTTTTAGTGATGATACTATTTAATAAAACCAATAACAACGTCTCGTAGTATATCAGCTAGATGGGTCTACCCAGCCACATTGTTGAAACAAGAATGTGCCCTCATTGACATTCAATCGCCCTTGACCATGAAAGCGGAGTCATCTGGTGTTAATGAGTTCTCTAAGAGACTAGACAAAAGGTATAAAGTTGTGTTCATGTTCTACACATGCGCATGGGTTTTCCTCTGAATCTCACATTCGTGAACCATAGCAGTTATACCATAAAATCATGAAACATAAATTATGAAACAGATGTAAATAACAAATAGTATAGTCTCTTGCGTATACATCCAATGGTATATTGAAACTTATACCGACATACCTTACCGCCTCGAGAAAGGTATTAGTATTATAAGTATTATTTGATTATTGATCTGGTTCTTGAAAATTTATCAATCCAGATAATAGTAATAAAAATAAATGCCCACATACTGGTACCCCTTTTGGTGGTGGAAAAGGTTCGAGGAGGGGATGTCCATTTCTAGTGGGCAAAATAACCAAGTGGTAGGGATATTCTTGAGCATTGATACTAGAGATTTGGACCATTTGTTGTCCTTTGACAGTTTAGCACAATTCACACTTCACCTAGCAGAGCAATGGAATTGAGGCCTAACAATTCCGAATCTACTCTTCCTTGCTGCCACTCCACATGAAGCTGTGTAATAGCAGCGTCAGGTTTTCATGCGATGAGCCTCCTTTCGCTATGGCTCCGTGAGCTCTCTCCTTGTACTCCTTGCACTTTCTCCTCCTCTCCTCTGCCACTGCCCCGCCGCCCATCAGCTCCGACACTGCTCGCGCAATGTGCCCCCGCACCATGGCCTTGTCGTTACCGAATGGCATCACGGGCACGCCCACCCCAAGTACGTCCACAGCAAGCCACTCGTTGAGGAACTGGTCGCCGAAGTGAGGCCACGTTATGACAGGCACGCCATGCGCGACGGACTCCAGCAGGGAGTTCCACCCGCAGTGCGTCATGAAGCCACCTACGGCGCGGTGCGATAGAATGGCGATTTGAGGCGCCCATCCATGCACTATGAGCCCCTGCCCTGCCGTACGTGCCTCGAGGGCTTGGAGCCACTCTTGCGCTTCCGGCAACACCATCTCGGACTCCTTCACCACCCAAAGGAACGGCTTCCCAGAGTCCTCAAGGCCGTGTCCGACCTCATAGAGCTGCTTGGGAAGCATCTGCGCGAGGCTACCGAAACAGACATAGACGACCGTGCTTTGGTCCATCATGTCCAGCCAAGCGATGACCGCGCTCTGGTCTACGCCGCGTGCCTCCTCGTCCCGGCTATTGAGGAAGAAGGGCCCGAGCGCCCACACCGGCTTGCCCAGCGCTGCCTCGTAGCATGCGACGAACTGTTCCTCGAGGCCCAGGAACGTGTTCACCACGGCGCCGTCGGCCATGCGGATGCCCTCCCTCACCTCCTCCACGAACTTCCCCCAGGCAGGCATGCAAGTTAGGAAGGCGGCGGCCCATGTGTCCTTGCTCAACTCCACTCGCACCGGCATGCCTGGCACGACGACGCCGTTGTGAAGAAGCCCGTGCTTGGCGACGTTGAAGTCGCAGAGCGAGTAGAAGCAGGAAGGGCCGGTGAAGGTGAGCCGAGGGATCCCGACGCTCCTGGCGACGCCGACCGTCCACGGGTTGCAGGAGTCGGAGATGATGCAGCTGGGGCGCCAGGGAAGCGAGCGCACGTAGGCCTCGAGTGGCCCGGCGAGCCTATAGAGGGACAGGAACAATTGGAGGACATTGTCGCTATTGTCGTTGCTGCCCCGGGGCAGCCCGTCGTCGGCCTGCGGGAATGGGAGCTCGACAATTTCCAGCGGCAACATGGCGCCCCGCGCCCTGTCGGCTAGTCCCCGCAGGCGCGCGGCGTTGACGGGCGTGGTGACGAGGCTCACTCGCACGCCGCGTCCTGCAATGAGGCATGCAAGGTCGGCCATGGGGGTGGTGTGGCCCTGCCCCATGAGCGGGACGAGAACAAAGTGTGGTGGTGGAAGAGTAATGGATTTCTCCGTCTCCACGGGCGCCATTGTTGACATGTATGCGCGCGGTACCAACGGTGCGAGAAGAAGAATCGATCGAGCTACAAAAAGCTGTACCAATGGTGTGAAAATGTGCCTCTATCTAATAGGAGTAGTCCCCAACGCCTCTAAATGCCGTCCATGTGCTTAAGGAATCTATGAAAAGGGAACACGTACAGCCGGAATTCAACAAAACAAAACACAAAAACTAGCCATCACATGTGCCTCTGTGCTCGGCTGTTGGCCAAGCGCGTACTCCCATGCATGTCGTGTCGTCCGATGCAACGGGCCAAAAGACAAAGCTACAAAGCTGCACATATGATAGTGCGGGTTGCACGTGTAATTTACGTGATCCTACAGACATTTTCCTTGATGTCCGGTTTTGGTTTCTAACGTGAGCACCTGAGTAGATTATACTCCCTCTGATCAGATCATCAGATACATTCATATCTAGACAAACTTAAGATAACTAATATAGATCGGAGGGAGTAGCAATAGAACAAACACAGTACTATTATATAGCAGTGCAACGGTGAGCAGCCACCACTCGCACAACCACTTGATCAACTCGATCAGCAAAGGAAAACCATCATTCCCATTCCCCTTGGGCTAGCTATTCCCCAGTCCCCACAAACCAACGCCGGCGAAAGCATGGCAACGAGCGGGATAGAATCTTTTCCATGGGAGCAGCAGTGGCTGGTGTATGTGTACGCGGTGGCTGGCGCGGTTCTGGCATGGTGCGCCATGAGGGCGTTGAAGTGGGCGTGGTGGAGGCCCCGGCGTCTGGAGCGGGAGCTGCGGGCGCAGGGCCTCCGGGGCAGGGCGTACCACTCCGTCTCCGGTGACGCGCCGTTTATGGAGCGTCTCCACAAGGAAGCCAGGTCCCGGACCATGCCCCTCGGCAGCCATGACGTTGTGCCGCGGGCGATGCCGCTGTTTCACCAGACCATCAAGGAGCACGGTGCGTGTACTTTTCTTTGCTTTCTTTTTTTCTCTACCGTAATGTTTCTTTTTAGCCGCATTATTAGTTTTCCCTTTAGCCGCATTATTAGTTTACCTTCGCCACACCGTAAGTACGTCGTCTGAAAACAACCAAATGTGTCCATGGAAGGATCTAATTTTCGTTATGTTTGGTTTTAATGGCTCTATAATGCAGGTCGGAAATGCCTTTATTAATTTAAAGCAGGCAAAAATGTCTTTTATCTAAAAAAAATATTTTTCGGTATGAAATCTAGTGGTCTACCAACATCCTAATTTGGTGGCATGGAATCTCAGAATAGTCTCCCACACGCAACAAACGGATTGACAATAGTCCCACTTGACAAATACTCCACCTAAATAAACAGACTACAACAGAAAATGAAATTTTAACCGTGTAACTATGTAATTAAACTGCTAGTAACAAGCTTCGATGTATTTGTCAAAAAAAATTAACAGGTAAATTGTCGATCACTTGGTTTGGACCGGTGCCTAGAGTGACCATCACCGAGCCAGAACTGGTGCGAGAAGTGTTGTCCAACAAGTTGGGTCACCTTGAGAAGCTCAACCTGGGCCGACTTCAAAGGATGCTGCACCACGGTGTGGGTAGCCACGAGGGCGAAAAATGGGTTAAGCACCGGAAGATCATCACCCCTGCATTCCATCTTGAGAAGCTCAAGGTTATTATAATACTTGTGTTCTGTCATTGACAACAAGTTCAGACCGTAACAAAAATCTCCGTTCCATTTTCAGCGCATGTTGCCGGCTTTCGCCACATGTTGCACGGAGCTGGTGCAGAGATGGGAGGTTCTAGCCGCCGGTGATGCGCCATGCGAGGTAGATGTCTGGCCTGATATGAAGAATCTGACAGGGGATGTCATCTCACGGGCCGCATTCGGCAGCAGTTACCATGAAGGCAGGAAGGTGTTCCAGCTTCAGGGTGAGCAGATCGAGCTCATTGTGCAGGCCATGGACAAGATGCATATCCCTGGTTACCTGTGAGTTCATTCTCCTTTGGTGTTTACTATGCATGGTTCAGCACAGCAATATTACTATATTTAATTGCTCTGCTGCGGCTGACTGTGCTAATGCATTTTCTTATGGTGCAGGTTCTTGCCAACCAAAGGCAACCGAAGGATGAATCAGATTGTTGCGGAGATCGAGAGGGTCCTAAAAGGCATCATCGCGAAAAGAGAGAAGGCCTTGAAAGCTGGCGAAGCTACGAGTGGTGACGATCTTCTCGGGCTGCTACTGGAGTCCAACATGGCACACTGCACGCCGGGAGATGCCGGCATCACGACGGAAGACCTGATCGGAGAATGCAAGTTGTTCTACTTCGCCGGCATGGAGACCACGTCCTTGCTGCTCACGTGGACCATGATCGTGCTCTGCATGCACCCGGACTGGCAGGACCGTGCCAGGGAGGAGGTCATGCATGTCTTCGCCCACGGCACGACGCCAGATTACAACGGCTTAACATGCCTAAAAATCGTAACCATGGTGTTGTACGAGGTGCTGCGGCTGTACACGCCGCTGACGTCGGTCCATCGCAAGACATGTAAGCCCATGGACCTTGGCGGTGTCAGGTACCCGGCGGGCATGTTGTTCATGGTGCCATTCCTGTGCCTCCACCACGACAAGAATGTTTGGGGCGCGGACGCTGACGAGTTCAGGCCAGAGAGGTTCGCCAATGGGATCTCCAAGGCAGGGGTGTCGGGCGACGTGCCGCCCTTTTTTCCATTTGGCTGGGGCCAGCGGACCTGCGTCGGCCAGAACTTCGCGATGCTCGAGGCCAAGATGGGGATCGCCATGATTCTGCAGCGCTTCTCCTTCGAGCTCTCGCCGTCCTACACACATGCGCCATTCCCCATCGGTCTACTACACCCAGAGCACGGTGCGCAACTCATGCTCACAAGGCTTCCGTGAGTTGCATATTGCAAAATCCATTGGTTAACCTGCATGTTGTGTTCGAATAAATGGGCTCGGGGCAATAAATTTAAGAATTTCCAGAAAATATCAAATGCTCATGTTGACAATAGGTGGGGTGCTAAGTTTGGTCACAGGTGGAAACTTAGAGCATCTCCACCGGCGCTCCCACTAGAGCGTCCGGCAAGTATACCGGACAGGAGGCTGCCTGCACCGGTGCTCCCAGTTGGTTTTTATCTTTCATGTTTTTGAATGATGATTTTAAACGAACCGGTGATATTTGTTTTAAACAAAAGTTAACAAACTTAAACGGAATTTAAACAAAACCCTAGATCTAGCAGCGCAATTGGCTCCGGCCTTGAGGTACTTGTATGATCATGGCCTGTCGGAGTCGATGGTGGTGGCGGTACATACGCTCTGGCCATGAGGAACTTGCATGCCTCAATGAACGGACAGTGGTGGTGGAGTTGGCTGACGCAAGGATGCTTTAGCTCGGTATGATTCTGACCCTTGGAGGACACTCAGTCAGTTTTAACGTTAGTGTGTGTAGCTCAACTGCTAAATCTGCTCTTGGGGAGGAATTGAAATGAAATGAAATGATGGTGAGCTCGGAGGATACCAATGTTGTTCAGGTGCTGTTCTTGCTTGCTTGTAGATAGGATTGTGAAAGAGTCACATTCTGCTTAGACAGAGGAAGAAGTATACAGGCCATGCTGTGTCATCCCGGCCTACTGGGAGCTTGATTTGCACATCCATCCAGTTTGGGCGGCCATCTAAGCGGCACAAGCCCACCCCAACGGAGCAGGGCGATCCGACTTGCTCGCCGCCAACAGTTTCTCCCGCTCCCAGCCACCTCAGCCTCCATCCACCCTTGCAAAGCAGCTAACGAAGATGCTCCTTCAATCCATCAGCGGAAGTGAGAGAGATTGATGTAGTAAGTACATATTGATGACCCCAGCTTGGGGTCTGAGCAAGGTTTTGGTTACCGAATGGTGCATTTTTACCCAGGGGGGCCGCTAAAATTGGTTGCCACGGTTACCACGAAATTTCGAGCAATTTTTGAACGAAATTTATAATTTAATTTTGAATTCAAATTCGTTCAAAATAGATCGATATAGATAGCACTTGAACTTATATTTATCATAAAAGAGCTACTAGCTAGTGGAACATTGTCTACATGTGTGATATGAAGTGCTGCCATACTTTACTATACATTGAGCGTTTGAATTCAAAAAGTTTGAAAAATTCGATTTTTTTGCTCGAAATGCCCATTTACAAAGGGGGAATGAAATATGCAGTAATCGTGGTAAATCTCGAAATTTCGAGCGGTAACCAAAACCCTGGGTCTGAGCAGCATGATCAATTTGTTAACCAGACTAAACAATATGTTAATTGCTTCCAAAACAAACTTATCAATATTAAATGGGGTTGCTAGCTGGATGATCAATCATAATTCCGCCAGCGCAAGTGAGAGAGATTGGTGTACTCTTCTGTCCGATTAACAATGTGCATAATAGATTTGTAGTATGTTGGAGTAGTACGAAATGGATATTTCTAAAAGGGGAGCCATATCATTTAATCTTTTACTGAATTTGCACCTTGACCAGAAAAGTGATCTACAAGATCTATTGAGTAATCTTGGCAATCCTTCTCATTATGTTCAGGGCTTGAACATGAAAGGCTGCCCTCTTCTTCTACATAAGGCAGAGCAATACCATCAATTATGCATTAAGTCAAGATTGAATGAAAAGGGGGATATAATCAAGCTGGCCTGAATTTATTGCATGATGCATTTGTGTCCTGTACTGGAGAGTACATCATAGACAAGCTCAGTGTATCTTTGAACTTGACCTCAGTACACTACTCTGAAATATAATTGAGTAGCTAGAATGTTCCATGGTGGGGCCTTATAAGATATTGAAAAACAGTTACATAGTTGAATCCAACGTACATTGCGACAACTTTTATAAGAGAAGAACTATCGGCTTCAAAAGAATACAACAAAGTACTCTTGTTCCAATCAATTAAATGCCGCTTTAAAAAGGAGAAACTCAAATTGATGGGGATGTATGGTTAAAGATGGCAGGGGTGTCTTTTTGGCACACTTTCTTGCACTCCTCCATTGATACAAAGCAAGCTTCCAGCACTAGACACAAGTAGCAATAATTACCCGAGCAGCCCTTACTATAGATGCACAGTCCAGTCGGTAAATTGATCTTTTCATTCTTCATGCCCTCGATGATCCGGCCTGTGGAGTGAAAAAATGAAACCACAAGTAGTTCCCAATTGTGTATTAGTAAACAAAGTTTGAGTCGAATAGGAAACAAGAAGAAAACGTACGAGAGAAGGAGCAATAGCTTTGTGGCGTATATGATAGACGTGCGACTTACATTGTGCATGAAGAGCAAAGCACACGAGAAACAGTAGAGGGAGCAGCATGGCTGGTGCACGTGTGTGATTGGTGTGCCTGTCCATCAAGATCAACAATCTAATGGATGCTTTGGTTGATATGTGTTGTGAATATGTGTTCTAATCATCTACCATATGCACTCGTCCTATATATAGAGAGATGGAGACCATGGTCGAGAAGGACGAAGAAATAGGAATATTGTTCATGCCGACCTGTCGTACAAGGTTCCCAATAAAGATCTGGCCGTATCAATTGCAATTAATTTCTTGTTTCCTGTGGGATCTTCTCAATAAATAGAGAATATAAATATTGGCAAACAGTTAAATAGATAGATATTGCATGCGAGAAGGGAAATCCAACACAATATGCGCTTCATTCAATTACCTAAATCAACAGATTTGCTATGGTAGGGAAGGATGGTGTCGGTCAGAGGTACATATATAACCAAACCTCTATATCTGGGGAGGTTTTTGCCCCCACGTCTCGCCACTTGGCTGATGGGGACTGGGAGGCCTATCAATTGTTGACACGTGCATTTGTTTGGGAGGCTACGGGGTAGAAAACGCGTGTGGCCGTAGGCCTTCGATCAAAATTTTGTTAACTGATTCGCATTTTCTCATGTGCACTTGGGGTGTCTTTAGCATTTTGGTTCAGATGATTGTTTGTTAGGATTTAGGATTTTTCTGTGCATGCATGGTTGAATTGATGATGTGATCACGTGCATGCAACTCTCTAGACCGCTTAATGCATGCAGTAGGCCGTTGTAAAAATTTGTTGTGTCTACATGCATGTGTTTATCATTATGACTGTAGACACGTATATATTAACCGCTTAATTACTCTCTAGAATTATTGTCGGTCTATAAATATACAGAACTCACCACGGCGAAGGAGCAACAAGCACCACAGAGCAGCATGCTCTACTGCGCTCATCTCCGACTCAGAGGCAGCATAGATGTGCATGGGTTGCGCCGTGTGTGCGAGTTGGAGGTGCCGTTTTGGCAATAGCTATGCTTACCGGCGGGGTGTAGGTACCAGTGGCCGGCAACCACTCTACGGGTCGACTACGCCATCGCGAGCAGGCACGGGTGCAGTCACAAACATGTAGAGGAGCTCTGGCAGAAGCCGGCGGGAGCAGGAGGGATACAGGAGTGTGCCGGCACTCCCACCTCGCGCCGCCCAAGCCACCCCACCCCGTTGGAGGCAAGGTCTTGCTGAATCTGCAAGAGCCACAGGAACGCCGACGTCTTCCGCGGCCTGGACTGGCTCCGCATCACGCAACAGCCGGGTGTGCTTGCGCATGCTATGCTCGAGGTCATCGTGTGCATCACGCCTGAAGCCCTCCTCCACGCCCGCAGGCCTCCCTTCTCTTTAGTTGTCGTTGTTGTACGCATGGACGCGGTGTCTTTTGTTCTCTACCCGTCACCGGAGCTCTCATCTATGCCTGCATGGCGGCCATGGTGCTCTGATCCGGAGTTCCAGCTCATCGGCTTCGTCCGCTCCCACGGCATGGATCAGAAACCCAGCAAGACCAATCCACCTCGGCACTCATGCCGCCGCCACCATGGAAGGGTTGAAGGAGGCGAACGCAGTGCATGGTCTTCGCACCACACCAATCACACTCCATGCTAAGATGACGTTCAACTTCGCGGAGTTGACGTTCGGCGTCCTCTATCGGGCTTTACACCGGGGACCATGAGGCGGTGACGTATTCGGCGGGCCCTAGGCATGTTGGTGTATGCGTTCTCGCTGACTAATGGGCGATTCTACCTGGATGCCTTGGAGGCTTGGGTGCTCTGCGGCTTTGTGTTGCGCGCGTCGCTGGACGCGGCCGTCGATTAGGGATCGGTTGTGGGTGCACGAGATGGACGACCTGTTCGGGTTTGTCTACTCCTCGGTGGAGGATGACAATCATGCGTGGACGCACCTGACTATCACGTCGCGGGAGATGACCAACAACGACGCCGTCACGGGATCCAGAGCCTGTACAGGAGCAAATCATACATAAATAGATACAGGCTCTTCAAAGAAAATTTGATGCTCTTGTCAAAAATAAAATGATACTGTGAGTTCACTAAGCGATTCATTCCTTCTAGATTTCGTGGGCTATCTCTTCTTTCATCGACGATTTTCTTATCTACTGTACCAAGCATCGTGTGGATGCCCAGAGAGAGGGAGAGTTCCCATGCATGCGAGCACATCCAATCAGCTGTATGCAAACTACCTCGATCTATGTATCTGATCCATGCAAAACCAAGATGGTACTTAAACTCCCCAACATTGCAGTGCAGTAAAAGACTGCACTGTGCAACATTACTGTAATATATGTGACAAAATAGCTCACCCGACATTGCAGTGCCCGGTTCTTAAACTCCCCAAGCCCAATGCTTTTGTTTCGGGCCAGATTGTGTGGTGAAAGATCACTTGGCGCCGACACAGACACCGATCGCCCGTGTTCAGGTTAGTGGCCTCATGGTACCGGCTACCGTTGTCGAGACCCAGATTGCTAGGAGATGCCCGGTACATGATCAATGGAAGTGGGAGGCTATTCAGCATGGGTCCGATGCTTATCTTGTTAGCTTCCCGTCTTTTGAGGATTTGGACAGGGTGGATGGAATCCAGATGAACGTGCCACCAGTTAATGCCCAGATGACGGTTACCGCATGGAGATCACTGGAGGTTCCACATAAGATAGAACTTCAGCAGATTTGGCTCCATGTCGATGGTGTTCCCCATACGGTGCGCCATTTTTGGGGCTTATGGGCGTTGGTACTCTTATGGGTAAGACCTTGGATGTCGATCTCATTAGCCTGCGACGCCGTGGAGTTGTCCGTATTCTCGTGGCTATGACCAACACTCAGATTTTGGCAAAGGACAAGGATGATGTTGGGCCTTTTGTCTCGACAGATGTGCTAGTCAAGCTCAAGGGCTACGCATTCACGTTCAGGAGGGAGCCAGCAGGATACACTCCAGATCCAGACTTTGTTCCGTTTATTTGAAGACGCAAGGGTGATGATGCTGACGATGGTAGTGGTGCGAAGGAGAAAGACGATGAGATGGACACCTCAGAACACAACGGGAATCCATCCATCAATTCGTCCTCTAGTTCTGCCCCAGCGACACACATTCAGGTGCCTCAAGTGCAGCGCCGGGAACTCGCGAGTCCTGGCCTTGGTGGTGCACCGGAAGGCGGCCCTATGATTATTGCAGTCACTCCGTTTAACTCTTCACCGCAGACACCGAGAGGCATGGAACTTGCCGCCCATCTTAGAGCCAACTCCACGTTAGGTGGTGGTCTTGAACAGTCCACGCCACGGGTCGATTTTGCATCGCAGCTGTCGTCACCAACTCATACGGCAGCGTCGCATCCCGCGGTACTCAAGTCGGTGCCGGCCACCGGAGGCTCGGCGGGGCGCCTGGACTCATCTTCCAAGCACAAGCAGCCTGCAGGTCGGGTGGTGTTGCAGCCGTCGTTGCAAACACTGACGACAGCGACGCAGCCGGCTGTTGCCATGACGGTGCAGGGCAGCGACAGCACGGCTGGGCGGCTGGCTGAGGCTTCGAAGCACCGGCCACCGGATGTGCTGGAGGTGGCCGCCCAGCTACCTGCTCGGGTCGAGCTGTGCACGCTGGCCCTAGCTGGGAGTGGTCGTGAAGGGCCGACCACTGGTGTACACACATGCATGCATGGACGTGATGCTGAAGAGCTGGCCGTGGGTGTGCATGCATGCATGCATGGACATGGTCCTGAAGGGCCGGCCGCGGGCGTGCAGGCATGCATGCATGCATCCGTGGCTGCGCTTCGGCCCCAGCCGCAGGTAGAGCTAGCCACGTCCACCCCTCCGGCATCCGCTGGTACGTCTGGTCCGGTGCCGGACACACGTGAGATGGTGACCTCGTCGCTCCATCCTGCTGTTGAGACTATCGGGGAGGGGGTTGCTTCTCCATCATCATCCCCTCCACCGACAGTAGAGCTGACGCCTCCACAATCGAGGGGGGTGACACCGTCACGCCGGAGTAGTCGGCATACGGTTGCCGATGATGGTACTTCAGCCACAGATGAGGACTCCTTGGCCAAGGCTATGCGGCGTAAAGCAACGCAGAACCTCGATCACCAAGGTACTACATCGCCACCCAAATTCTTTTTAGCTTTTTCCAATACTAGCATCATTTCTAAGTTGAATAATGTGGGTGTTAGTCTGGGAAAGAATGAGAAGGATATTTCTATTTCGACAAAGGCTCTGAAACATTTGGAATATGATCGATTAAAAGTTGTTCCACATGTTTCTAGCAAGCCTTTTGCCTCTCCTACTGACGAGGAGGAGCTGCATGCCACATCAGATGGTCAGCTACTCTCTCATTTAGTTGGAGCGGTTTCGGATGTGGGTCTAGATGAACCCGGGCTTAGTTCTTTGATTGAGCTTACAGCCTCCGGACGTAAATCAAAGATCGCACGTTCGAAAAAAGTTAGTAAGTCCCATAAGAGGGCGAAATTTTCTAAATCTCCTATTGTTTCCCCATGAATGGAATGTTTCTTAACAGCAGAGGTCTTCGTGACTTGGCTAAGCATTTATTCATTGCGGAGTGTAATAGGGAATACAATTTAGATTTTTTGGCTATCTCTGAAACGGGGAGACGTGACTTCTCAGTAAGTCTGCTTAACCGTCTTTCTGGCGGGATAGAATACACTTGGGTTTCACGACCGCCTAGAGGTCGTTCTGGGGGCATCTTACTTGGCGTAAACACGGGGACTATGGATGTTTTGGCTAGTTCGGATGGTGAGTTTCACGTTAAACTCCATATTCGTAACAAGGCCGGCAACTTCACATGGACCCTCGTCGCCGTGTATGGGGCAGCCCAGGATGACCTCAAGGCTGATTTTCTCCGTGAATTGGTTAATCTGGCGAAAGATAATCCCTACCCCATTCTTATAGGAGGGGATTTCAATTTGCTTCGTTTTCCAAATGAGAAAAGCCGTGGTAGGTTTGATAATCATTGGCCTTTCCTTTTCCATGCTGTCATCGACAGTCTCGATCTGCGAGAGGTTTCCATGATTGGAAGACAATTCACTTGGGCGAACAGTCTTCCGGAACCAACATACGAGAAACTAGATCGCGTTTTAATGGATACTGACTGGGAATCTAAATTTCCTATGGTGTCTGTTCGTGCTCTACCTCGTATCGAGGCCATATCAGACCACGCAGCAATTCTCCTAACTACTGGTTTGCCACGACCACAACATAGACGCAAGTTCAAGTTTGAACTTGGTTGGTTGCTCCGGGATGGCTTCCATGACATGGTCAAGAAGGTATGGGAGAAACCGGTGGCCGGGGATACCCCAATACACAAATGGAATAACAAAATGTGTGCATTACGTAAATTCCTTGGTGGTTGGGCTAGGCATACAGTGGGTATCCTCAAAAAGGAGAAGCTTCGTCTTTCATCTATCATTGATGAATTAGAAGCATTGGCAGAGGTTAGACCATTATCTGAGCATGAAATCGAGATCAAGAGTCAATCGAATGCACAGATAGCAAGCATGCTGCGTGAAGAGGAACTCAAATGGTACCAACACTCTAACTCTCAATTTATCCTGAAAGGTGATTCGAATACTAGATATTTCCATGGCGTCGCCAATGGCAGACACCGGAAGAAACTTATTCATTCACTTCAACAGGATGAGGGCACAATTGAGGGACATGAGCAACTTAAATCTTATATCACTAATTATTATAAAAATTTGTTCGGAGCCCCAGAGGAAGGAAACTTCTGATGGATGAGTCTCGAACAGATGACATCCCTCAGGTCTCGGATGAGGAAAACAACCTTCTAACAGCACCATACTCCGAGGAGGAAGTTAGAAAGGCAGTTTTCCTAATGGAGCACAACAAAGCCCCGGGTCCGGATGGTTTTCCCGCAGAGTTCTATCAGAACTTCTGGGAAGTCATCAAACCGGATCTCCTCCTCTTGTTTAGCTATCTACATGCTGGCCAACTAGATTTGTTTCGCTTAAACTTCGGTGAGATTATTTTATTACCTAAGGTTAATGAGGCTGAAAGGATACAACAATATAGACCTATTTGCCTCCTTAATGTTAGTTTTAAAATATTCACGAAGGTTGCAACTATTAGGCTGAATTCGGTTGCTGAACATGTGGTTCGTCCTTCACAGACAGCTTTTATGCAAGGTAGACACATCCTAGACGGAGTTGTTATCCTTCATGAAACTGTCCATGAATTACATAGAAAAAAGTTGAATGGGGTCGTACTTAAAATAGACTTTGAAAAAGCTTATGACAAAGTCAAATGGCCCTTTCTTCAACAGACTCTCAGAATGAAAGGATTTTCTGCAGAGTGGCGCGCAATGATCCATAGCTTTGTTTTAGGAGGCAGTGTTGCCATTAAGGTCAATGATGACCTTGGCCACTATTTCCAAACGAAGAAGGGATTGCGACAAGGTGACTCGATATCGCCCATGCTATTCAATATAGTGGCGGATATGCTAGCAGTCATGATTGAGCGTGCCAAGGCTGATGGACAAATTGATGGGGTAGTAAATCATCTAGTTGATGGTGGCCTCTCCATACTTCAGTATGCCGACGATACAATTCTCTTCATGGATCATGACCTCGAGAAAGCGAGAAATCTGAAATTAATTTTATCAGCATTCGAGCAACTCTCAGGTCTTAAGATCAATTTTCATAAAAGTGAATTGTTTTGCTTTGGCGAGGCCCAAGACGAGGCTCACCTGTATGCCGAACTGTTCGGATGTGGGTTGGGCCAGTTTCCGATCACATATTTGGGGATAGCGATACATTATCGGAGACTTACAAATGCTGAATGGAAACACGTCGAGGAGAGGCTGCAAAAAAGACTTAGCAGTTGGAAAGGTAAGCTGTTGTCTCTAGGAGGAAGATTGGTCCTAATAAACTCAGTACTAAGTAATATGGTACTATATATGATCTCCTTCTTCCAGTTGCCAAAAGGAGTTTTACATAGATTGGATTATTTCCGATCACGATTCTTTTGTCAAGGAGATAGCGAGAAAAAGAAATATCGATTGGCTAAATGGAGTGTGGTTTGCCGTCCCAAAGACCAAGGCGGGTTGGGCATTCATGACCTTGAGGTTAAGAATAGGTCCCTACTCGGCAAATGGTTGTTTAAATTACTAACGGAAGATGGTGTATGGCAAACCCTCCTCAGACGGAAATATGTGGGCTCCAAGGCAGTATCCCAAGTATATTGGAAGCCTGGGGATTCTCACTTTTGGGCGGGTCTAATGGCTACAAAGAAATATTTCTTTTGCTATGGATCTTTCTCGATTAAGGATGGCTCGAAAATTAGATTCTGGGAGGATATGTGGCTAGGAAATGCCACTCTCCGGGAACAATATCCGGCTCTATACAACATTGTGCGTCACAAGGGCGATACTATCGCCACGGTAATGGAATCATTTCCGCCAAATGTGACATTCAGAAGGGATTTATTTGGACCCAGACTACAATCGTGGAACATCCTGCTCCAGCGGTTGTCCACAGTGCAATTGTCACATGGGTCTGATGTATTCCGATGGAACCTACATGGGAATGGACAGTTCTCTGTAGAGTCTATGTATAGAGCGTTAATCCAGTCTGATGTGCCAGTTGATAATAACAAGAAGATCTGGAAGATGAAGATACCGCTTAAGAATAAAATCTTCGCATGGTATCTTCGTCGTGGAGTCATTCTTACTAAAGATAACCTTATTAAGAGGAATTGGCATGGAAGTCCGCAGTGTGTCTTTTGTCACCATCATGAGACAATAAAACATTTATTCTTTCAATGCAAATTGGCTCGTTCTATTTGGTCAGTCATCCAAATAGCTTCTGGCTTGTATCCTCCTTGTAGTGTTGCTAATGTATTTGGCAACTGGCTACATGGGATTGATCACAAGTTTAGAACCCTTCTCAGAGTGGGAGCGCTTGCCGTTATTTGGTCGCTTTGGCTCTATAAAAATGATAAGGTTTTTAACGATAAAAGTACTTCTCTTATGCAGGTTATCTACAGATGTACCGGGACTCTTCGTTTATGGTCCTCTCTACAACGTGTGGAGAATCGAGACCTGTTTATGGAGGTGTGTACACGATTGGAGGCTACGGCGAGGGATACTTTTACCCAACATGGGTGGCAGCATGATCTTAGGATTGGCCTCCCTCCGCTTTAGGCGTTATACGGATACTGCATGTTTTCCTTGTATTTCGCCTTTATTTATTTATTTATTTATTTTTTGAATGAGAGGATATTGTTTGGCTGTATGCATCTTAGCTATGCAGAGGCCGGGTGTAATGCTTAAATCTTTTAAGTAATAAAGCGCCCCTTTTCGAAAAAAAACCAAGATGGTAAATAAGTCCTAAATTAACTTAACAAGTCAACTATTTCTTTCGTATATCTTTTTCTTTATGTCAAGCCTTTCCTTGGGTCCTTCCATATGCCTAGAATAAAAAAACGGAGGAAGTACAAGCTAACGAGAGAAATAATTTACCACATGGCATATGTGATAAGCTATAAAAAACCAGAAAAATAATTTTGTCCCGGGGGTTCGGTATCGGGGTATTTAGGATCTGTAATTAACCGCTTTTACATGATAAATGTTGGGAGGTTAACACAAATCTAGAGAAGAAATTGGACGGATGGACTGGCTTAAACTGAACTTGGAAAATCATTTCCAAAATCATTCTTCATACGTACTGCCCTCAATTTATAGAAATTGTAAAATTACCACATACATGCATTTTACAAGAAATATGCAATGCTTTCAATTTAGAGAAATATGCAACACCTTTGATTCAAAAATACATCAGTTAGATCAACATGGGTGTACTAATCCTATCTAATAATTTCTGAGACATTATACTACTCCATATACCCATGACACCCATACCCGATGATCCGATAGTACCATACACCACGCTTAAACAACCTCAGGATCACCTTCAAGAATTGTACTTTTCTAATGTACCATCTTCGGTCTTAACTCTAAAATAAAATAGTAGACTAAATTCATATTTTTTATAATCCTAGATATATGATTATTAGCAAAAACAACTAAAGCATCCATACACATCGATAAACACTACTAGATGACTAGATGGTCCTTAAAACTATATTTATTTATACACAAATACACACCCATGAAAAAGGTTAAGATATCATTTCAAAGTAGTTCCAATCAGTCTTTGTGATAGTATATCTACATGTCTTTCTATCATTTCACGTCGTAGCTCAACACAATAAGGCATATTTTGCATCATAGAAAGC
>NC_057804.1:5030547-5039306 GCF_018294505.1 Triticum aestivum
TACACCTCCATTTCAAACTAACCATCTTCCCAAGTGAACGTATTATTATCTCCACAACTTTCTCTATTTGTTCACGTCAAATATAACACATTGATCCGATCAACTATATCTTCTATCAAATCGAACATGTTATCATCTGATACGAGTGCCTTCACACTACAAATGTAACAACTACAACTATATTTCCCCTCACTGAGATTTCTTTCACCAGTAGTTTTCTTCAACATACCCCATATATCTGTAATCCTCAAAACATATCAATCAGCACAACTATTAGACAAGGAAAAAAAGTTATCCTACAACCATAGTATGATTTGGCGTCGGATAAACTATATGTTTAATGTAGGTTAGTGGCACTGGAATGATTCCATATCATGGCGAACTTGCAATATGAGGAGTCAGGACAATGAATTGTTTTATCTACTAAGATTTCAACATTTTAGTTAATGTTTTGTGTCATGATTCTATCCATGACATACAGACGGGCGCAGCGTGCCGCCGCGCAGGTTAAGCTAGTACTCTCCTTATGGCCTACAACCAATTCATATGCATGCAGATTAGTATGCCCATGGCGTTATGTCCTCTCAAGACTTTGAGGATACTATGTGAATTCTCAGCCCACATGGATGGTGGTTGATGTAGTTTGGAAGAGCTTGGGCCTCTTTCCTAGCTTAGGGCGATTGGCTTAGTGAGTCTGCAAAACTTACCTCATTTGCCACAAGGTCAGGCTTGGTAAGATGGTATATCTTTCCAACCTGGGCTATATACTGCAACCGTGGACTGGGCACGGATGGAGTATTTGAGAAGGATCAAAGGATAATCGACAAGGTGTTTGATGAGATATTTTGAGCGTCAGCTCCCGAGATGGATAATTTCAACAACACCAATGCCCCTCAGTACCTTTAGGATAGTAAGAATGAAAGACTTGACCTGCTGCACCCAACTCCCTGATGGCCTGTGTCAGAGCATCTCAAACGACCCCTATAATTTAAAGGATAAAATGGCCGAGTATCCTTTAGTAGAGTATATATCCTCCTCTAAAAACTGGCATTTATAATTCGTCTCCTAAGCTTAATAGAGTAAAACTTACATTTGGTTCATGCATTTCGTCGAACACTTACTATAAGCCCCGCGGCGAGAAGCAATGATCGATGGCGACCACGCTGGCAACAACGATGGACACGAACAGTGCGCCACTGATGGCACCGTTGAGCCCCACAAAAAATCAATCTAGAACAATCCCTTTGTGAAACCATCTCTGCATGGGCATGATGCGCTCACTGTGCTCCCACAGTCGCAGTGGCCGGCGCTCCTCCAAGTGGTCACCGCCGTTCGCTGCCCAGGGTGCTGACTCCCCGATATGCGCATCATCTCAAGAGGACAATATGGAACGCATGTTGAGGATATACAATAATGCCAACATTGACGGCGATCTCGCGGGTTGAGTTGGCCGCACTGTTCGAGAGCATGCGCTACGCCGCCACCGATGATGAGATAGAGCGTATGATGGAGGAGGCCGCCACTGATGGCGATAGATACATCAACCTCATCGTGTTCGCCACCATCAACGATGCGTCCGATGCCACCGTCAAGGACAGCCTCATGAATGCCTTCCACTATGTCTCCACGTTCTACAGGTCCATGAAGTCGTGCCCCTACAACAGTGGCAACTGCAACCCCCTCTTGCTCTTCTGTACCGGCAGGCAACCCACCGGTGCCATCCCTGCGATGATGAACCTCTGTGCACCCAGCTTGTACAGGCTCTGCCTTCGCATGCGCACCCATCGTTAATCAGGGAACGCCAGCATCCGATTCGCCCCCAACGAGCAAAAGGTCGTCAAGAATTTGACCTAGCCGGGGCAGCGCCACCGCTGTGGGTGCAGCGACAGCAGTCCGTGATCGTAGATGGAACGGGAGTTGCGGGATCGTCTTCGAAGCGAACACAATTTTTACTCCAGCCGGCTGCGATTTTCACTCCTTGGGGCGGACGAGGAGGATAAATTTTTCTCGTCTAAACATTATAAGGGATTGGTTAGATGCCGGTTAGAGGAGGAAAACGGAATTTATCCTCATCCTATCGGTTATAGGGGATCGGTTAGATATGCTCTCAGCTCGCATGTCTAGAGTACGCGGAGGTCTACCGAGATCCATTGATCAGGCAGGTTGGGTCTGAACTCATGCAGCCCCATGGTCACCTTCTCCACCCTTCATCTAGGATGCGGCTGCATTTCCAAGACTACACAGCTTGATCCTGAGCAAAATGGTGAAATGGGATGCGTGAATAGTGACTAGTGGAACCTATGCCTGCCAGGAGGAGGAAGTGCAACCTATGCCTGCCAGGAGGCTATTTGTATCGAAAATTGGAAATTGAGGAATATCCCTCTGGGCCTTGCCTCCCATGCAAGGGCTTTGAAAAATTTAACCATATGGCATGTCGAGCAACTCCACTCTGTAGAGAACTTTTTTTTTTCTGTGGTCAAGCTGGACCTATTTGACGTACACGACCTTACTAGTATCATCAATTTCCCCAAATTGTAAAAGCTTGATATTGATCGTTGCCGAAAGCTCGAGACACTACACGAGATGACTGCACTCCGAAGACTCGTGCTGACCGTTTACTACATTGAGAAATCACTCCCAATGTACCCACAAGCTGTAAAGCCAAGGCATTTGTTGCTGGAATGCAGCCCAGATGCACTCACTTCAATGGTTTTGAGAATATATGGTCCTGACTCCCGAGTGTGACAAGTTCGGTCGCATCCCACTGTTTGTGTTTTCTTGGCATGACTTGCGATTGACAAATTAAGGAGTATTAGCAAATTAAGGAGGCAAGAACATTGTTAACTTCCTTTTTTCGAAAAGAGGGGACTACCCGGCCTCTGCATCAGAACGATGCATACGGCCACCTTTATAAATAAGCAAAAAGGTTCAACAAGGTCTTACAGTCTGAAACAAAATAACGGCAAGCTCGCTAAGAGCCACAAGGCACTACTAGGAAAAAGGCTACTAGCAGCGCGGGTAAAATTCTACTTGTAGCGCGGGTACTCGCGCTACTAGTATCGCGCTACAGCTAAAAGTTAGTAGCAGCGCGGGTGCACTCGCGCTACTACTAACATAACTACTAGTAGCGCTCACTTATATCCCACGCTACTACTAACCTAACTACTAGTAGCGCTCATTTCTTATTTCCCACGCTACTACTAACCTAACTACTAGTAGCGCTCATTTGTTTCCCACGCTACTACTAATAATTTAGGAATTAAAAAAATAAAAGTTAGATGTAGTATTCATGTATGGCAATACGCCCAGTGCAAACCAAACCAACGTCACATAACATTCTCAAGATTCCATTTAACATCAGACACACACACTGATCATCGAAAGGTGGGTACCTTCCCTGGTGTTCCATCACCAACCTAAACAGACAACTTCCCTAGATGTATCTACCAACGCTCGGAGCTTAGACGCCGGTGGACCCAAATCGTCCCTCCCCCCGGACGGTGGCGTCGAGGTCCTCCACCTCGGCGACCTCCGGCGTCGAAATCACCTGGACAATCATCTACGCAACATGGCCACCAGCTTCACGGAGAAGTCCGCCTCTGAGTGGTTGAAGAGCACAGCGCCCACCGGCTGCGCTAGTCAGCGTCGATCACTCCTGCGCCCATGTCGAGAAAGTGAAAACTTGTTAGTACGCAAATTGCATCAGTTCAACTAAATGATATATTCCAATTCACAAGACCCATTAATTAAGTTAAGATTCTTTCTCATCTAGCAATTTAAAGGGGCTCATGCCGAAAATATATGCTTAATTCCTCACTGGCTATTCCAACTAAATGGTCCAAGAACTTTGGGAAAATCAACAACCTTCCACTTGATCTCCGCTAGCTACTTTGGATTCAACAAGAAAAGGAACATTTATTTGAACTGAAAAGAGCAAGAAGGCAAGCATGCTATCAATCTTCTGGCTAGGATTTCACAAAATGCACCTGTCAAGTGTACTCTAACAATCGACTTGTCCCATCTCCTCATGATTAAGGACTCTAGCTGAGCCGACAACATGGAGCAAGATGTAGTCGTTTCCGAGCATATCAAAATACTGTACCCAGGAACATATATTTCGGGACAGCAAACTAAATTGATGGCTGCTCCCAAACTGTACATCCAAACGACACAAATAAATACTCTAAAGAAACCTTGGAACTTTATCTAAAACTTATGTAAAGGGGCCAACTCAAAATTCTAAGCCTAGCTAACTCATTTTTCAGATATAAGCTTGCTGTCCAAATTGGACAGTGCAGTTTTTAACTGAACCAAGTTCAGTTTACAGCCATGATGCAGAACTAGATGCTAAAACTAACACCTTGTAGGGAGAGGCGATGCACCATTTTTACCTCAAATCAAAGGCTTCGCATATGCGCTTTGGCCGTATAAATAGATGATATCTCCCTTAACAGTATCCATGCCATGATGCAGAACTAGTATTTTCAAATTTCGCCAAATCACCACTCGAGCATTTCTAGAGGAAATTAATTGATTCTCTACATAGCATCTGCCCATCAATAGCTAATCCTTAAACAGAAAATTGGGCAAAGCGAGCACCACACATGTTTAAGTGGGGTACATGTACATCCAACAAGGACACAAAACTAAGTAAAACCGAATGAAGCAACTGAAGAGTACCTCTTCCATGCTAGCCTTAGCCGCCGTCTCGCTGCTCACGCACAGACACTCCGTCCGCCAGAGCTTGAATATCTGCAAAACCAGAAACATTACTCCTCCAAACCCATAGCAGAGAATTCGAGCCCGACCACACCCAGGCCACTACCCCCAAATCACAGAGACCACTCCTCCAAACATTTTTAGTGACTTTCATTCTCCATTACTACAAAAGGCAGAGAAACAAACATTTTTTGTGTTTTTCATTTTCTTTTGCTACAAAAGGCAGTAAAATGAACTAGCATTTTTGTGTGTGTTTTTTCCTGCGCGCGCTTCGAAAGACAATACATAGAGCAAACAAACGGAATCCTCTCGAGATCTTTACTTTCTCCGTGGTGATTTGTGAACACCGCTGCCAGCCTACATATATGAAGTAATTCTTAGAAAATGTATACGTGGAGTATCAATGGTTACTGTTTAAAATGATGAGAAAGATATATGTCTTGTGCGTGCAGATTGGTAATTAAATTTATTTTTTACAGTTGATTGGCAATTCCTGTTATTCAATCTAGTGTAGAATGTGAAAAAAGACAAGGAGCATATGCACCTTGATTCCCACAGGTGAAGATACACTGCTAGCTTAGCTCAATCAGAATACTATGGTTAAACATGATGCCGAATTTTTCGAATACTGCGGTATTTTAAAAATTACACTGCCAATCTAGGCCTTACTGCATATAAGTTTCATAATGTAATTTCGTCCAAAGCATTGAGATTCAGAGATCAGGGGACGACGGGATGAGGTACCTCTCTGAGCTGAGCAGGGGTGACGAATAATGTAATTTCATCCAAAGCATTAATATAGCATGCTACCGGTACCTGCAAAATTTCACACAATCAGCAAAAACACTTACGTAACACCTGTACAGAACCATGGTCGTACATCTGTTCTCATTTTCACATGGTTTGTCCTGCCTTCAGAAACTACCATGGGAAGCCATGTGAAGCTCATAAACAGGCAGGGACTGAACTAGACGGTTCTAAATGATCCACGACTCAGCCAACATGGACTCTTGTTTAACAAAAAATGGCAGTTTCTGCCATGGAGGGCACATGCATACTGCACATATGTTAAGTTCGCAGGCTAAACATTTTCCCTTATGCTCAGGCTAATTAACCGGAGGCATACCCCCAATGTCTTCAGCAACTCAAGAAAAATTGCATATCCTCGATTGAAAAAGAATATATTAAACTGAGGGATAGTGAGATGATTGGAGATCTAAATTTCTTAAACGGCTCAGGGTTCTCACCGCTACTAGGGAACAGCTCAGGATTAATCTCACCACTTTCTTCGTCATCAGAAACGCCTTCCGCCCCGACAGTGCCTGCGGGAGGGACCTGTATGCGCGCCTCGTCCTCAGCCACGACCTCCTCTCCCTCGTCGTCCTTGCCGCCATGCTGCTCCTCTTCTCGGTGAGGCTGACGGCCGTTGGGTGGCAGAGTCGTGTGCTGCTCCTCCTCGCCGTTTGCCTCTCCGCCGCCGCCTTCCCCCTCGCCGCCTCAAGGCAAGGGTGCAGGCCTTGAGGCACGAATCTGGGAGGAGGGGAGGGAGGGGCGGAGCTTGGGGTGCTTGGGGGCGTATTCCGCGCGGCCGGAGCTCGCCGGAACCGGCCGGCGTGGGAGCTGGCGGCGGCAAGGAGGTCACGGGGAGATGAGTGAACTGAGGGGTGGGGGTGCTGTTGGAGAGAGAGAGTTTGGTGGGGTGGGAGTGGATTTTTTTTCTTTAGGATCGGGGTGGGAGTGGTGCGGCAAGGGAGGGATACGCTCAGTAGTAGCGTGGGTATCTTACCTGCGCTATAGCTATTCACTTAGTAGTAGCGTGGGTTTATACCCCTCGCTACTACTATGGCATGTCTCAGGGAGGTACGGTAGAGACCTCTTAGTAGTAGTGAGGGGTAAAAACCCGCGCTACTACTATCAACTTAGTAGTAGCGAGGGGTCAAAACCCGTGCTACTAGTAAGTAGCAGTAGCGAGGGGTATAAACTCGCGCTACTAGTAAGCGTCTGTCTATAAGCTTTTCCCTAGTAGTGTGGCCAAAAACACAAAAGCCAAGAAGCCACAACCGGCTGGCATAACAAAGATAGGAAAACTAATTGCCTATCCTATTACATGACCGTCATCCAAACCGGTTGAAGATATCCCGTGCTACCATCTCCCACCGGAATAGGCAGCCGAAATATGCACTTCCCACTGTTTGGTTTTGCTTCAAAGGAGTTGTCACTATCCGAATCAGGATATGAAGACGACCAGAATGTAGCAACTCTAAAAGTGGAATGAGTGGTAGCAAATTAAGAAGGCAAGATGCTAGGGAGACTATCTTGGACATCTATTGGGCTGGTTCTTGTACTGTCAATGGGCTCTGCCTAATTTCTAGATCAAGAGGCAGCTACAAATACACCCTAAAAAAACTACAAATAGGCGGTGAGAAAAACTATCCAGTGGATCTCGGACGGCATGGCCGCGGCGGGTCCTTCTCTCCCACCATGGCTCTAATTCCCCATTCCCCTTCTTGCTTGTTCTTGTATCCAGCTACCATATTGCAAACAACCATACATCTGTGACGTAGTTACACAAGAACATCGTTAATTTCCTGTTGCTAGCTACGTACACCAGAGGAACTCCAAGGTGAGAAATGTCGATCCGTGCACATTTCACAACTTGGCATGTAGCAAGATGAGCTGGACTGGGGTACATAGCTACCAGAGGCAGGTACACCAAGCTGGAGGAGCCTGTTTGAACCAAGATCTAATTTTCTTTGCATTGTATTCCTCTTCTGTTTTGTTTTGTTTGTGGAAGTTTATGCACTGAACCCCGGGGTATGTCGAGGATTTATTATATACTGCTTACGTGAAAAGAGGGGGTAAGAGGGAGCATGTTAAAACTGCTCATTGAACAAAGATCGCGCTTATTTTGCACGAGTGAAACCTACAGCATGGAAACAAACTTCAACCCCCAGGTAATATACATATAGTTAATCTGTTTTCTTAATCTGTAGCTGTTGATTCCATTCCATCTTAGTAGTTCAGTGGCAGTAATACGGTACGATGCTAGAGCTTGAATATGCGCTTGCCACTGTTTTCATTTGCTTGGCAGGGGCCTTGGTCTCCAGGGTCTGCAGACTGGGAGGATGCAGAAGATAGGCAAGACCAAAACGACCCTACCGTGACTCTCGGAGAGGAAGCGGAGGATGGGCAAATTGAGGAAATAACAACATTGTGCAGATCAGAAGAAGATGCAATTCCTTTCTTCCCTGCCAAAAAAGGATAAAGTAGCCAATGGATAATATGTAGTAGCACCTAGCACTCAGCAAAGTATTTATCTTGTAGACCGTATGTGCTAGGTAGTTTCGATCAGATTGAATCAGAGCCTCAAGTGCTGCAGCGCAGAGGTGCCATCGAGGCCCTTGGCCCTGTTGTGCCGGATCAGCTCCGCCATCGTCGTGCTCCTGAAGCGCGCCTCGCCGTCAGCGACGATTGGCCCTAGCACTCTGGTGGACGTGGCCGCGTCCTGCCTTCGGAAGAAGCAGACTACGGAGACGCGAGGCCCGGCGCTCTGGGCCACCACGCGGTGCTCCACACTCTTGAACCTGTTGTTGGAGACGATCTGCAGGAAGTCGCCGACATTCACCACCAGCGCGCCTTCCACCGCCGGCACATCTACCCACACAGCAGACAACTTGTTGTTGTTGTTGTTGTTGTTGTTGTTGTTCTTGTTGTTGTTGTTGTTGTTGTTGTTGTTGTTGTCTTCCTCGAGAAGCACCTGGAGGCCGCCGACAGCGTCCTGGAGAAGCACGGCGAGGAAGCAAGGGTCGGAGTGGCGCGTGGTGCCCAGTGTTAGGTGCGGCTCTGGGCAGGGCGGGTAATAGTGGCCGGCGAGCCTCTCCAGGCATGCGGCGTCCTCCTCCAGGTGGCCAGGATCGAGGCCCAGGGCCTCCGACAGCAGCTCAAGCAGGGTGCGTCCTAGCTGCTGCTGATAGCAGCAAGCCATGCCCGGATGGCGGCGTTCGCATTGGGAGCACCAGGCGCATGCATGGGCGCGCATG
>NC_057804.1:5039592-5049177 GCF_018294505.1 Triticum aestivum
GTGGTACAGCCATGTGATCTAGCTAGGTGGTTAGCAATGTGTTGGAAGCGGCCGCGATGAGCGCGTCGTGGGCGCATGCGGCCGGGTCGTGCGCGAGCGGCGGGATGGGCTGAGTCGTGTGCATGCGCCAGCCCGGGTATAAATCCCATAGAGACCGCGTGATGGTTGAACTGGTGGGCTGTTGTAAGCCATGTAGCCGGGCTGAGTTGTTGCTCAGGGAAGAAGCGTTCGTGCGCTGGGTAATTCTTGCCGTGTCCCTGTCCTCTCCTTCTTCCTCCTTCTCGCTTGTTGGTTCGAGCCATGGATATAGAGAGCGAGCTGAGAGAGCGAGAGAGGAGAGCTCCGGCGAGAGGAAGGCCACGGCAACAACAGCTGCATCAGCCTCGCATACTCCAGCGCGATGGGCCGGCACGCGGGTGGGATCTCCTCCAGTTGCGGCAGCTCCGGCGTAATCTGCATGTACAAGGTGTCGCGCCACTGGGCCGCCGGTGACTGGAACAGGTCGAAGTTGCTCCAGTACCTCACGGGCCGACCAAGGTCCCGGGTATAGTACGGTGCCTTGGCCTCCCTCGGCTGCTCGTGGAATCCCTGCACTGCCATGAGTATCTCCGACATGGCCGCCTTCGGCACGCCATGGTTCACTACCTGGAAGAAGCCCACCGTCTCTGCGGCCGCCTTCACCGCTCCAACCAGCTCAACTCGCTTGGATGGTGTGGTAGTAGTACCACCCGTGGCAGCCGCGAGGTCGATGACCGGGATGGTGAAGTGCTGATCATGATCTGTGCGCTCTATGGGCAGTGGGTGGTGGAAGATGGAGGGGATGGTGGTGACGCCAGCATCAACGAGGCCTTTGACGCCGGCCTTGGTGTGGTCGAAGGCCTTGAGCGCACGAAGGCGATCCGAGTCGGAGGCCATCAACTATGGCACTACACCACTAGATGATTATTGTTGCTCACTCAAATGAACTCTAGGCCGGTGCAAATCCTGCGTGAAAAGCACGATCCACTATATATTAATTTTCTTCATACCTATCTCTTCCCAACTGCTATGCAAGAGACAGCCTAGCTTGCACTGATTATCAGTGCGGTGGTTGGTCCATCATTGTTTCCCTATCATTTTCCGAAAAACAATCATTGTAGTTCTTTACGTAATCAGTTCTTACCTAATTTCTAGTGGTAAGTAGTTGCAGCCTTGCAGGGTTCAGTGGCTTGAGCTGGAACTGGAACAGCCACATGCTAAAAAAATGGAAACGAAGGATAGCTAGTCAGATTCACTTAACGGAGACTATCACCATTTCTTTGTAAAGGAAAAGGTGTGGCTTGCACCCAAAAGAAAGTGCACACCAAGTTGAGGAGATGATCAATTTTTTAGTAGTGTGATGGAGCCGGATCTTGAATGCCACTTGATCCAGAGGAAAAATCTCCCTTGCTCTTTGAGGGTAACAGTGAGCTGTGAACAGCACGCAAGACCCTTGGTTCAGATGACTAGATCTAGGGAGCGGGAAATTTCTATATCCGGCAGTCATCAACCCTCTAGTATGATCTAGTACAATGATTGTTGGGCTCAAGGTCGGCATCTCCTTCCTATAGTACACTATTCAAAGTTTGTTACTCTGAAAAGGATATGAGCGTAATTTGTACCGCAGAAATCAAAATCTAGGCTTTATACAGAAGAAATCGGAGCCTCTGCAATAATATAATATCCGAGCTTAATTTGTGCAGAAATCAAAATCTAGGCTTTGGTTTTAAAACTTCTTATTGCACAAACCAAAATCAAAGTTTCCAAGTAATACATAGTGGGAGGTTCCAAAATTGTGTTTTAGTTGCATAAAAGTCCTCTTTATTAGGACTTTGCACTACCACAACAGTCCCTTCTTCCCGATACTGCATAATTGAAAGGTACCAAAAAAGATCTGAGCTATATTTGCACTGTACAAGTCTGAGCTTGCTATACCCCATATTCAGATATGAGAATCCACAAAATTCAGCTAATAAAATTCTGGAACCACTCTCCTAGGCTGGATAACATGTGCAGTGATATTTCGGCCGTTTAAGCGTGTTGGGTCGTGCCATGCGTGGGTGATATTCTGGACCAACTTTCCCAGGCTGGGTACCATCCCCAAGGCCCGTTCTTCTCCAGATGTTGGTGCGTATCCATTGTACTCGTCGGCGTAAGCGTCGTCAGTTGATCCTTCGATGGTTGCGACGAGATGGGTGGCAGATGGGACCAAAGATTTGCTCCGGCCAATAACTTTCAACTACGATTGCTGGAGGCTGCTGATCCCTCGGCCTGATTTATCAATGCACACAGGAGATTCGTCTCGCTCGCGCTCCCTTTGGGGCTGAGCTAACATCAACGCCAGGAACGGTTTTCCCATGATGCGATCTGACATCGATCCGTGGCATTTCTAGATAATGTGAAGCTTTCGCTCGGAGAGTCGCCTACACCACCAGGAGGAGTCCAGTCGCCACTGCAACAAGGATCAACGCATCCACACCAGAGGGCACTGCCAGAGCAGACCAGAGCCTCTCGCCACCACCGCCACGAAGGAGCCTGCCAGAAAGCCAACCGTGAAGCCCGCCATCCAGAACCACCGCCCCTGCATCCATGCCCCTAGGCACCGCCAACCGCTCACAACACGACCACCCAAACATGGTAGGAGGAGCGGAAGACACCTCCTTTCACGCCTAAGCCCCACATCAGCCCCCGCGTCTGGGTTGGCACCTCCATCGTAGAAACTAGAAAGCGCCCACACCTTCACCCCCGGGGATACGACCCAATGACTACCGACGGTTGCAATCTCGGTGGTCATCATATTCAGAACCAAGGGATGTTTAGGCCAACATATAAAGTGAGTAAAGTTGAGGTTTTAGTCAAGGCCACAATTTAGTAGACGTACATCAGAGCTTACCAACTCCTCATGGCAGAAAAACACAAAAGAACACTTATCTGCGAAATAATGCAGTCCCTGAAAAGCAAGAGCAACTTGATAAATATTTGTATTTGTACGTCCTCGTGCTAAGGCGTGCTTGCATCGCATCCTATTGTCCCACTGACAGCAAAATAATACCTAAAAGGACCACCAATCGACTGAAATGTTTCAACCAACACACTGACTTAGTGTCCAACATAGATGAAGCCTTTCTGTTCCATGCAACTTGTTCTGTCACTGTTGCCTACAAAGTAAAGCACAATGTGGCCTGGAAGTGACAAAATAAAGATTAGGTTTGCAGGAAAAGGTGTAGGACAGTTGGCTTCTATTTTATGGAGTCGAGTCCGGCAATTGATCATTGAATCTGGTAACTCATATATTCTCTTCATCTTAAAATAAGTGGCTTTGATTTACTACAACAATGGAGCAAGTAAATCTTTAGATCGTGACCCAGCACTTGCTACTACTTGTGTATGTATTTGTGATCTGCAAAAGTAAAGTCACCTTGTGGGCTACACAAGCATGTGGGCATTCCGCTGAAGTGCTGAACACTTATGTGGGGAAAGTGGCAGACAGAAGAGACAACAACGTTGGACCTAGGAATCAATTTGCCTGAATGCTTATACTGTGGAACAAGTTTTGAACGCCTAGATAACATAAGGGAATGATGGAGTATAAGCTTGCAGTTTATGCGACACGGCATCTACCGCACGGCATCATCATCGAATCATGCATGGGTGGATCACTTCATTATAAAAAAATCATCTCTTATTTTTTTGGTCCACTATTTTTGAAGGCATCTATTATTCTTTATACTTATTATTGTCTGTTCTTTTTTATTTGTGGCAGTTGACTTTTAGTGTCATCTTTGATCATAAGTTTTATTTAAAAGATTGGTTCAAATGTGAAAAAATTGAAGTCATGTTTCAAATACTTTTTGTAATAAACACAATATATATAACACAGCATATAATGTTTACTAGAAAATTGTCAACAAGATAATTGGTCAAACGTAACTGAATAGTCAACTGCCTCAAATAGAAATTTAAGTGTTTCCCATAACGGAGGAGGAAATATTAGTAATAAACACAGTGCGCTGCTCATGATATTTTTCTCCATCCTTTTCCTCCGCAATTACCATCATGCCATCCATGATTGCAAAAAGAAAGAAAGAAAAGTGAGGTTCATAGATCGGAGGCTAGCAAAGCAACCGAACGGTCGTCCATGTCATTAGTGCTAGAAGAAAGTAAACAGGCATCATCATTCCTACTACCACCGAAAACAATGTTGCACCCTTGAGTGACTTTTTTCGAATATGGTAACTACGAGTCGTCACTCACTGATTGCATTTTTTGTGGTGCTCCTCCTATATAAAGTGCTCCATGTTGCAGCGAGCTCAGCTCACCAAGTGATCACCAACCATGGAGCTCTTCTTGTTTTGCACGGTAGTTCTCATCCTCATCATCTCCTCTGTTTACCTCTTAGGCCTCTTAGCCGATAGTCGTCGCAACCTTCCCCCCGGTCCTCGCCCGCTGCCACTCGTGGGCAGCCTCCTCTCCCTGGGTGCACTACCGCACCGCTCCCTCGCGCGCCTCGCAGAGCACCACGGCCCGATCATGGCGCTCCGCCTAGGCACCGTCACCACCATCGTTGCCTCCTCCCCAGATGCCGCCCGCGACATCCTCCAGCGCCATGATGCAGCTTTCTCGGGGCGCACCATCCCAGACGGCACCCACGTGTTCGCGCACAACACACACTCCATGGGTTGGCTTCCGTCCAGCAGCCCCCGTTGGCGCGCCCTACGCAAGGTGTGCTCGGGTGAGCTCTTTGCACCACACCGCCTCGACATGCACCAGTCTCTGCGCCGGGAGAAGGTGCAGCAACTCATCTCCCACGTGACGCAGCTGGCACAAGAGGGCACACCCATTCGCGTCGGAAGTTTGGGATTTCCGACGGCGCTTAACCTGCTCTCCTCCACCATCTTCTCAACTGAGTTGGCCGTCCTCGATGACCGCCATGTCAAGCCTTCGGACTTCAAGGCCATGCTCGCAGAGCTAAACATGACCGTCGGATTGCCAAACCTATCTGACTTCATCCCTGAAGTTGCGTGGCTAGACCTGCAGGGCTTGAGGAGACGCATCGAGGGCTTGTTCACGCGGCTGCATGCCATGATCGGCGAGCGGATCGAGAGTCAGATGGGAGACCGCGCCGCTGCCGCAGGTGAGCCGACCAAGAAAAACTTCCTGGACGTGTTGCTCGACTACCGCAACACCGACGATGACCAGGGCTTCGAGCGCCAGACGATCCTCTCATTGATTTCGGTATATATCTTCCAAGTTTTTTTACTGAGTCTCCTTTTGCAATTGCAAACGTGCATCTATACCGAAATTTAGCAACAAATGTATAGCTCACGTACGTACGGTACATGCATGTGATCAGGACTTGTTCAGCGCTGGGACGGATACAAGCTCAGCCACCGTAGAATGGGCGATGGCGGAGCTGCTACTGAATCCATCATGCATGTCGAGAGCCCGCGAAGAGCTCGACCAAGTGATAGGCTCTAAAGAGCAGGTCGAGGAGTCTGACATTGGACAGCTCAAGTACCTCCAAGCCATCGTTAAGGAGACGTTCCGGCTCCATCCTCCGGCGCCATTCCTGCTGCCGCATGTGGCAGAGAGGACGACACAGGTCCAGGGGTACACGGTTCCCAAGGGGGCGCGCATTCTAGTTAACGTGTGGGCGATAGGGCATGACGGCAAGGTATGGCCCGAACCGGAAAAGTTCATGCCGGAGAGGTTCCTGGAGAAGGAGGTGGACTTCAAGGGCCGAGACTTCGAGCTCCTGCCCTTTGGGTCCGGGAGGAGGATGTGTCCGGGGTGGATGCTGGCTGCTCGCATGGTTCATCTCATGCTCGCGTCCTTGCTGCATCGCTTTGAGTGGAGGCTTCCCGTAGATGTGGAGAAGAAGGGGCTGGACATGGGAGAAAGGCTTGGGGTCAACTTGTCCATGGCTACGCCCCTTGAGGCTATAGCCACGCCAATTTGATGTAATCATCATTGTACTTAATTTGCACCTGACGCTGTGGGATGGGAACATCATAAACATGCCTAAATAAGGAGTAACCAAAAGAGTTTATGTTTGTGTTACGAACGTACTCCCTCCATTCTATACTAGTTGTCGCTGATTTAGGAGCAACTTAGTATAATGTTGTACTAAATCAGCGACAACTAATATGAAATGGATGGACCAGTATTGTATTACTGAAGGTCAAAAGAACATATCCTATGGGAAATGCGACATTCCCAAATCCTTACACACTAGTCTCTTAGCCTTCGTTGTTGTCAGCTCTATGCCGAGAGGACATATCCTATGAGAAATGCTTCAAATTTGCGGCCGGTCCCGCTTGCTCACGCGCATCCACATATTTCATGGGGCCACACACAACCACGTCGCTGCTCGTAGCAATCCGCCATGATATTGCTCAAGCCACTATGCTACAAGGCCATGTTGCCTCCGTCGATTTTGTGGCCACGCTCGCCCCAATTTCTCCTCCCCTTTGTGGCCGGCCAGCTAGTGGCAGCCATTTGTTGTTGACGCAAACCACAGCTTCTCATGACTGCGACTTTGCTCATCCTCTTTGGGAACGCCAGACCGGCATTTTTCTTGGAGCTACAACTTTTGTGCGTCGGTGCCGTGACCGGCATCGCGCACTCCTACGTCCTCGGCGGAGCGGTGCTACAACCGACACCCATATTGGAAACTTGATATGGCGATGCTGGAACCAGTGTGTGGCCCTGCTGGAACCGACAAACAACTTCCGCTACAACCGGTTTCTACTAGTACCAGCTACAATGGATGCTGGAACCAGTTATAGCAGATGCTGGAACTGGCAAAGGCGGATGCTACAACCGGCAAACCATGATGCTACGTCCGGACGACATATGCTACCACCAGTGATTGCAGGTGCTATAACTAGCAACGACCAATGCTACGACCGGCATCGGCAGGTGCTGGAACTAGCGAACTACAGCAGACGATATGCTTCGGCCGGCGATGGCGAAGCTGCACCGTGCAATTCGTAGCTACAATCCGGCATAAAAAAGTTGTGACCAGCAAGCACGGAAGCTACGACCAGCTACTAGTTAGGAAAATTAAAAAAAACATAAATTTCGACATGTTTTGCAAAAAAGTGTTATGAAAAAGTAAAACGGCTATAACTTTTGCATAGGATGTCGGAAAAAACGTATAATATATCAAAATGTTCAGCATGAGAAGCCGGTTCCAATTTCAATGGCCATAGGCCCTTTTGCAAATTTTAGAATCCTCAAATTCTAAAAGGAAAAAGTTATCCTCAAATTTAAGTATTTTTGAATTTTTGGTCAAACTGTGGTCAAATTATGGTACGTTGAGTGCACGTGCTTTACCAAAGGTTAAATGTTCCCATTTGTTGAGAGATAACCCAAGCATCTTTTCTTACTTATGGAGAAAATCATAAGGCCAACATGTTATTAACTTATTATCATCGCCGTGCCATACTGAATCCGAGATAAAAAGTTGTGAAAAAATATCACAAGGTATTATCTTCATGGAGGATGGACACCTACCAAAGAGAGGGCTAGGGGCTGCCTATGAGTGCACTCGTCATCCTGGTCTGCCCTAGGGTCGATACCTTTTTATCTTAGAAACTAGTGGTTAGGGCCCGCCATTGCGGGCCTCCTGAGAGGAAGTTGGGGCGTTGCCAGGTGGAGACACACCCCTTGCACTTTCTTGTTTGTGCCACGGGGTGTTAGTCCATAACTCAAAGTACATGCATTTAACACCATTGACAACCATGCACTTAAATTAAGAATCAAGAGAACACAAGTCATCGTTCACAACTAATTTTCCATCATTGTGAGAGGATCATTTGTGTTTTTTCTAATACAATGATTATAGTTTTCCTAGATGAAGCTGAAATGCTAAGAAAACCTTAATTTCTTCTCTGCGAGAGCTTCAAAAAATGAGAGACACACATGGAAGGCTTAGTCGGATCCATGCAATATAAGGAAGAAGTGAGGGTGTGTAAGACCTGCAACAAATCAAATGCACAATGGGAAGCAAATGAGAATAATAGCTGAGTAACTCACGATATATGTAATCATGCAGTCAATAAGATACACTTAAAATCTCACCATGCATCATTTTTTCAGTTTATGAACATAAATTAAATACCTCACAATAACCTCACCAAGCTAAGAGCAAATTCAAAGCATGAGTGGGTAGGCAAGGTAGTAGAGAGACAAAGAGACAGTGCAGAAGTGAATATATACCTGTGTACGTATAGCAGCTCATGTCTCTGAATGCTCTTGCTACGGCTACAGCCAGCTGCCCACCAACTCGTGCCACATCTTCTGCAACTGATACATGTTTGGAATTGAAATAAATTAATTGTACTAACATGGTATGACCGGAGTTGTGTCTATTACCACTAACTAATGAAGTGCCATTACAATATTCTCCTATCAGTAATATAGAAGAAAATGATGATGCAGAGTAGAATATATAGACAAAACATATTGTTTCAGACCAGACAAAAGAGGAAACATCAAAGAAAATCAAAGAGAGTTGTAATGTTCATTCCTTGCTGCAGTTAATAATCTGATGGAACTAATCAATCTTTTTAATGGTTGTAACCAACAACTATTGCCATAGTAAATCAAAACTAATTTTTAATAGCCACTAATTTCCATTACAGATGAACCATCTATAGTAATCCAAGGTAACATCACACAAAACCATATATGTGGAATAATATAGCAACCTATTGATCTGCTTGTGCTTCTCCTCCTCACCCTTCAATCCGATGATGTGTACCTACAACAACAGCTTAGCTGCTCCCACTAATCAAAGTGATTAAGTAATGTAATGTTGGCACAGAAAATGTACTACAGAGTTATCAGGTAGTAAATTGAGATTCGCTTCAGAAATATGTTCGATCTGGGATGCTTTCTCCTTTGCAAGAGCTACAGCCAGTTCGTTTTTTGCCAACTCTTGGACCTTCTCAACTTATTGGCTTGCCTCGTGCTCCTATTATGCCAGACATAGTACAGTTACATAAAGAATTGATGCAAGGACGATGCAAAAACTATGGAACAAACACATATGAGCGACCATCCACTGAAAGTCTCCACGGCTTATACAATTTGAGTATGGCAAAAACGCAAACTATGGCACAACATTACCATTGTGGTTTTAATTGAATGGAGGCTTTTGTACCACGGCTTATACAATTTGGGCATCATCTCCTTGTGTCAACATCAGAAGCAAATGGACAAAAAAAGCGACCAATTATGCATGTGAGCATGGGCTGATTCAGCAAACAATCTTACTGTCCACTGCTGCATCAAAAGCTACCCGTAAGAAGATTCAACATCATGGTATGGAGTCCACCAGATTCAGATCCTAATAGTAATTGAACGATTCAATCCCAATCCCGCCCACTTCCTTCAAACCAAAGGGAACAATTCTGCAATCCTAAACCCAAAAGAGCACCAAATATTCGTACATACACACACATCTTCATGGTGCATACCAAATTCACAACAGCTTTCATTTTCTTAATACTACTAACTAACAAGATGCAGGGACACAATTATTTGTTCATCACTGGTTAA
>NC_057804.1:5049417-5058352 GCF_018294505.1 Triticum aestivum
GAGGAGGAAGATCGGCGCCCTTGCCCTTCGCCGAATCCCATCGCTACCTTTTCGCAGCCGCAACAAACACCCCGAACCTCCTGCGCCGGATCGATGCGCTGCCATCCGCGTCGAAGATGACAGATCAAAACCGCTCGTCGTCGCCCTCTCCTCCCACCACTCGAGATGGCGATGACCGTGCGGCTGTGTGGGAGAGCGGATCACAAGAGAGAGAGAGAGAGAGAGAGAGAGAGAGAGAGAGAGAGGGTAGGGTTGCGTTGGTGTGGCGGCGCTTGTGGCGGCAGGTTTGAGGAAACGAAAAAGAGGCCTGTGGCTTCGTGAAAAAGATTTACAGGATAACCATCCATCACTTTTTTTTGAGGAATATAACCATCCATCACTAGTTTTATCTGAGGGAGGTGTTACCTGGGCACACTAAAATCGCGTGGATCAACCAGCGGGCACCATTCTCCCGTACCTTATTGTTTTGGATGTTGATATTTTTGTTGATAAACTTGGTCAAATTTCGAAAGTTGACTTAAAAGCAACCTAAATACTACTCACATTTCCCCCTCAAAATACCATGCCACCATGGCTTGCAAAACGTAACAACTCCGAGTTTGACCAAGTATACAAACATGGCCAACACAAATAGCGGGCTCATGCGACACCAATTTGAGAGATTTCACACACACGCGCCGCGTGCGCACACACAGACTCGCCACACAAATTTGAGAGATTTCACCCACACAAACACGCGCGTGTGCGCGCTAACAATCATGGTTTCCTTCTGGCAAGACTATTGGGACGGGCACCCGAAGGACAGGACGCAGCAGGAGGTCGGCCTTCCGCCGCACCGTTAGACCAAACTCCTCGGCCATGTCAATCTCAGCCGGTGGTGGACCCTCCCAGTCAAAGTGGAATAGCAGGCTTGCGAGGGCGAGCTCGATGATGGCGAGGCCAAAGCCTATCCCTGGGCACATCCTCCGGCCAGCGCCAAATGGAAGGAAGGAGAAGTCGGTGCCCCTGAAGTCCACCACAGCCGCCTCGCCCTCAAATCGCTCGGGCCGAAACTCGTAGGGTGCGTCGGGCCAATAGCGCTCGTCATGGGCCAGTGCCCAGACATTCACCAGCACATGTGTGCCCCGCGGCACGTCGTAACCGAGCACTTGGCACGGCTCCTGACACTGCCGCGGGAGGAGCAGCGGCACGGGCGTGTGCAGCCGCAACGTCTCCCGGATAACGAGGTGCATGTAGGGGAGCTTGCCAAGGGCATGCTCTGCCACGGTGCCGCGGGCCTCGAAGGCTTGCCTGACCTCGGTTGTCGCCTTCTGCATCACTTCAGGGTTCCTGACCAGCTCTGTGATCGCCCACTCCAGCGCCGTCGCTGTCGTGCCATTGCCAACGCTGAATACTTCCTGCCGCTCATGCAAACATTGCGAAGAGTCATTTAGAAAATTATATTGCGACGATAGTTTTGAGGGACCATGAACAGGAGAGCTTTTCCATTGTCTAAAAAACGGGTTTTGCTAACTTTCAATCAACCGAGATTTCTAAAGTGAAATAAGGTGAAAGGTCAAATTAGGTTGGACTTTTCTTGATGGACTAAAGTTTTAAACAACGGGCTAGCTATGGGAAATAGGGCAGAAGCGTCATAACACATTAAATGGCTGTGTAGCGTCATGCTGCTGGAAACGCTATAGCGCCGAGATAGCGCGCTATTTAAAATGATGAAATTTATTAAGACATGTAACTGAAGTAAGTAAGCAGAGTGGTAAGTCATACTCGTGGAAAAACATTTTTATATTATGGGACAGAGGGAGTAATACTTACCAAGACGACTGATCTAACGGTGTCCATTTCGATCCTGCCCTCTTTCTGCATGCTTAGAAGACCATCGAGCAAGTTGTGCTCCTTCTGGCCTGCCATGGTCCTCCCGCGGATGATGGCGTCGAAAACGCCGTTTCCAGTATCACAACACTCCTTGGCATGGCGTAGGGCCCCGCTGAGAAAGCCAATAAGCCTGGACGATGGCCACAGATCCGGTGGGTTGAACCCCGCTGCGAGCTTCGCGGAGTGGTCAAGCGCGCCGAGGAACACGACACGCTCCTTGAACTGGCGGTCACCCATGACAGTGCGGGCTGTGATATCGGTGACGAGTGAGGATATGAGTGCGCGCAGTTCCACAGGACGCGCGGCAGCCGTGGCCTGGGCGATATCGCGGAGCATGGAGGTGACCTCCTCCTCACGGATGACGCGGAAAGACAGGATGCGTGGCGCCGAAAGCAGCTCTAAGACGGCAATCTTCCTGAGCTGGCGCCAGTACTCACCGTACGGCGCGAACACGATGTCCCGGCCGCCATCGGTGAGCACCCGCATGGTGGCGTTCAGGGGCCGCGTCGCGAACGCCAAGTCCTGGGTCTTCATCAGCTCGCGGGCACCCTCCCGGGACGACACCACCAGCGTGGGCACCTCGCCGAGCCGGAGGGACATCACCGGCCCGTGGCGCCGCGCTAGCTCACACATCGCGAAGCGAGGTGGGGGAGCTTCCCGGAGAGGGCGAGGTGGTGCAGGCTGCCGATCACAGGCAGCTGCCACGGCCCTGGCGGCTCGTTCGCCTTGCGGCTGCACCTAGTAAAAAGCACAATGGACATGGACACAATAGCTACGCCGAGGTATATGATCTCCATTTGCATGCTAGCTGTGTGTGCTCTAATTGCATGACTGATTGCGAATTGCGGGGTTGCATGTTTGCTTTTATAGAGCATGTAAGTCTTATATTACTAAATATGTATATATTTCATATTTAATGAGTTTTATTTTAATTCAAGGTATGGAAACTTTGATCAAGTTTATTAAAAAGGACTATATCTAGCAACGCAAAAAAAAAAGATTAGCTACACCGAGAATACCAAATCTATCTATCTATCTATCTATCTATCTATATCTTGTGATGCAAGCAGACGGCGTCCGGATGTCCACGACCAACCGCTTGCATCCCTATATCTATCTATCTGTCTGTCTGTATGTATGTCTTTCTACTTATTATCTATTTTCTATCTATATATTAATTATCATTATACATTATGTATAACTTTACGCACGCGCCGTCACCGACCATAGTTATGCTATACGTCCGGCAGATTTGACCGCGAACACAATGTCCCAGCCGCTGTCGTTGAGAACACGCATGGTGGCATTCAGGGGCCGCGTCGCGAACGCCAAGTCGTGGGTCTTCATCAGCTCACAGGCACCCTCCTGGGACGGCACCACAAGCGTGGGTACCTCGCCAAGCCGGAGGATCATCACCGGCCCATGGCGCCACGCTAGATCACAAATCGCACAAATCGCCTAGAGAGGGGAGGTGGTGCGACGGCCCAGTGACTCGTTCGCCTTGTGGCTGCGCCTAGCAGTAAAAAGCATGCTAGTTGTGCGTGCTCTAACTGCCAGACTAATTGCGAATTGTGTGGTTCAGTGGTTGCATGTTTGCTTTTATAGGGCTTGTTAGTCTTATTTTACGAAATATATGTTTCATATTTTATAAGCTTTATTTTATTTCAAGGTATGAAAACTTTGATCAAGTTTATTAGAAAGAAGTATATCTGGCCCCGCAAAAAAACTATATCCAGAATACCAAATCTATCATCTATCTATGATGGAAGCGGACGACATCTGCATGTCCGCGACCGTCAGCTTGCATCCCTATATCTTATCTGTCTATCTGTTATCTATTTTCTATTAGTATATTAATTATCATTCTATATTATCTATTACATTATAAATTATAAATCTTCTTGGCCACCACATGAATCCACGTCATTAAAATTAGTTTAAGCATCCAGTCTACTCCCTCCGTCCCTAAATATAAGTCTTTTAGACATTTTAAATGGACTACAACATACGGATGTATGTACACATATTTTAAAGTTTAGATTCATTCATTTTGCTCCGTATATAGTCATTTGTTGGAATGTTTAGAAAGACTTATATTTGGGAACGGAGGGAGTATATAATTATGCAAATCAGATTTATCTTAAGCATTCTTTTAGAGAAAAGGTCAAAGCCCGACTTTATAGATAAAGCCTCAAGGCAGCGTCACGGATACCGCAACTTCACAGGAGCACACACACACAAAGAAAAGGAAGAGAGTAGCCAAAGCAGGAAAGATACAGGCAACTGCCATACACGGCGCGCAGGCCGGGGAGGGAGAAACACCTAATCTCCGCAAGCGACAGCACCAAATTTAGACTACAGGGTTCCTCCCGGAGATCTGAGAAGCCGAAACCCGAATTTTGTCGATGAGCAGGTCCAGGGCATCCCGATCAGTCTCCTTAGTCAATGATCTCCACTGCTGTAAGAATATACATGATTTGAAAAGAACATCAGCAGGCTTAGATGGGAAGGTAAGTTCAATAGTAAATTTGTTTCTAATGGTCCAGAGAGCCCAACATAAAGCTCCCAGGCCAACCCAAAATACCCTCTTGGTGACCCTGACCAAGGCTTTGGCTAGGGTTCAAATCTCAGCGAAAGAGGAGGGATTCCAGGGAACCCGAAGCCAAGATCTGACGCAGCACCAAACTAATTTGGCCAGAACGCAATTGAAAAAGATGTGATCAGAGTTCTCCAAGGCCCCACATAAATTACAGAATTCCGAGCCCGGCCCATTGCGTTTTTTGATCTGATCAGCAGTCGGGAGGCGACCACGGAAGGCTTGCCAGAGAAAAATCTTAATCTTAGGAGGAACCTTGGATTTCCAAACGCAAGAGAATCGAGCCGAAGGAGTACCACCAATAAGTCTAGAATACAGCGACTTAACCGAAAATCTACCAGAGGCCGAATGAGGCCAAATCACCGAGTCGGCCGACTCCGAGAGCACAGGGAAGAGGGCAGAGAGACTTGGCCAATCTTCCAACTCTTCAGGAGACAGGGCCCGACGAAAAGCCAAATCCCAATTATAAGCAGCCACCTCCGCGATGGAGATCTGCGGATTAGGACAGTAAGAAAACAAAACCGGAAAGTGCACAGCTAGGGGGGCATCCCCAGGCCACCAATCCAACCAAAATCGAACAGCCAACCCATTACCAATAGTAAACTTAACATGCTCCAGAAAAATCGGTCTAACTTTGACAAGGGATTTCCAAAACTGAGAGCCACGCCGGGCAGAAGCAAACAGCGGGTTGGAGTGAGGGAAATATTTGGCCTTAAGAATCAAAAACCACAACGACTCGGCCTCAACAGTCATAATTTTCCACCACCACTTGATAAGCAAACAAATGTTCATCACCCGAGTATTAATAATGCCTAACCCCCCAAGGTTCTTAGGTTTACACATAAGTTGCCACTTGACCAGCCTATACTTCCTTTTATTATCAGCGGAATTCCAGTAGAAGGCACCCCTATGTTTGTCGAAGCCAGCATGGACGCCATTCGTGAGAAGATAAAAGCCCACAAGAAACATAGGGAGAGAGGATAAGCAGGAGTTGATTAGAGCCACTTTGCCGGCATTGGTATTATATCTACCCCTCCAAGGGAGCACCCTGGTCCCCACTTTAGCAACCGCCGGAGCGAAATCATTCGCATGAAGCATTCCAGGAGAGATAGGAAGGCCTAAATATTTGAAGGGGAAGGAGCCAAATGAGCAGTTAAGGAGCCTGGCAACCCGCAAGGCTTCCGCCCCATCAACACCCGTCACCATAACCTCACTCTTGGCGAAATTAATCTTAAGACCCGAAACAGCTTCGAAACACAATAGGATGAATTTCAGATTGGCAATACAGGCGTCATCCAGCTCCACCAAGATGATTGTATCGTCCACATATTGCAGATGGGAGACACCTTCCGGAAGTAAATGGGAGGCCACCGGAGCGATGTGCCCACAGTGGGCCGCCCTGGAGAGCATGCAAGAGAAGGCGTCGGCCACAAAGTTAAAAAGAACAGGGGAGGCAGGATCCCCTTGGCGAAGGCCCCTGCCATTCACGAAGAAATTGCTAACAAAGCCGTTAACAGCAACGGCAGTATGGCCACCCGAGACCAACTGCATGATACGATGAACATAAGCACCGTCGAAACCTTTAGCAAGGAGGACCTGCTTGAGGAAGGGCGAGCTAACACTAGTAGAGAAACACCTAATAGTCCCGGTTCGTGAGGGCCTTTAGTCCCGGTTCATGAACCGGGACTAATGGGCCGTTACTAATACCTCCACCCATTAGTCCCGGTTCAAACTAGAACCGGGACTAATGTACCTCCACGTGGCTCTGTGCGCCGAGCCCAGTCAGGGGGCCTTTGGTCCCGGTTGGTGGCACCAATCGGGACCAAAAGTCCATGTTTTTTTTAGAAATTGGCTGCTTTAGGGGTTTTGGGGGTTATTTTTAGGTTGTTATATTAGCTAGCTAATAGAGAGAAGTGTCCTCTCTTATATCTTCGTCCTTGGTTTACCAACGCTGCTGCTATATATGTTCATTTTACCCGCTGATATAATAACTCATGCATGCTCGCATACATCAGCATATATAATAACAAGTACTCGTCCTACTAATCATGCATCATCATACAACTTCTACTCGCTATTAATAATAAGTCATACGATCATCATCCTCATAGTCATCGAACCCAACCCTACATAATTGTTCTTAACACATGATCATCAATATCAGGTAGGACCTAAACACCCTTAAGGTAAAATAGCATAAAACAATATAGACCCTGACTCTCCATTATGAAGAATGGCGATCATCCTGTCTCCAATTTTTGCCCTTCACTGAATGTTGCTTCCAAGAAGCTCCTGACGACTGTCCATACATTTTTTCCATTCTTTGATTCTCAGGTCTCCACTTATTTTAGAAACCCGGTATGGACAGTTGAGATTCGTAGGACGACCTGGTTGTATGTTCAAAACATGAAGGCTGCCGTGTGTATACATCAGATGAGACACACAATCATTCGGGATTATCTGTTGAAAAACATAGTAATAACTTCGTAGTTAGCAATGATATGATGTACTAGTTTTAGAAGTGTGCAAAAAGATGCACAGATGTTGTAATAGTACAAAAATTTTACCAGGGTATCTCCATGGTAGTTACCGTAGTTCAACACGTGCACTAGTGGCACGTATTGACCATAATGTTGAGGAGTTCGATTGTAGACATTGTAATTCTCAAGATCAGTACAAAATGCGACCAGATGATTTTTCTCCTGATAAGTTAGTTCGGAGCCTTCGGTGTAGTAGGTTCTGTCTACCACCTTTCGCACATTCTTTGAAGAATGAAAATAAGCTGTCAATGGAGAATAAGTTGTCAACTATTTTGAAATAAACAATATAAATTACTTAATAACTATGTTAAGCTCACATGGGGGGAAGAATTGGAGGTGTATCCACAAGGACGAAAATCGTAGGTCTCTCTTGCTCGATTGTAGGATCACCAAGATCCATGGTAACAAGCATACCCTCATCAAAACCATACATCTTGCAAAGTGCTTCCCAATTTTTCAACCAAAATGGGTTACACTCTGAGCATTGTATAGCTTTACTTGAAAATCCACACCATGATGGGTACTTAGGATAATTTTTTTGGTTTCGAAACTTTCATGGTCTTCAAAACCCATCCTCTCCAAGACATAGCGTCTTGCAAAGCATGGGATAAGCTAGTCGAATTGGAAAAGATGAAAAATATTGTCATGATTAAAATAGTTGAAGTCATGAGTAATTACGAAAAAAACTTTTATCGTCGGTTGCGTACCGTATGAACATCGAAGGTCTCATCGAGCTTAATGCTGAAGCGACGATCTTCGTCCAGCATAATGAACCTGTCGCAGATACCTCGGTCGTCGTGGCACCAGTCGCGCTCCCCCGGGCGGTTTTCATCGTCCAATGAGTACGACATTTACAGCCTACGTTCATAATTCAAATATTAAACTAGATCATTATTATTAATCACGGGTTGACTATCGATGATCGATATACGTAGCTCCTCCTTTCATTCCCGAATGCATTATTATATCAAATTGTCTAGCACACGAGAATGAAGGAGAACTTATCCAATATGAGCATTCAATAAGCAAAACCAAATCATAAAATAAGCAAAACCAAATCATAAAATAAAGTATAGTATTCAAATTAGCATGCATTCAATAATTATAAGCAAAAGTACATCATCTCTTGGTGTCCGTACATCGTCGAATATTATCACTAATACAACTAGAACCGTAGCGCCCGACGGGTATCGACGCGAGCGGTGGACACCCAAAGATAAGGAACCATCACAGGATCATAGCTCCAGTGAGATCCCTGAAGAACCTGCCAGGTATTGTCGAATCTGCCCTCCAATGCAACCATGTAGCGACGAACGTGCTCGTCCTCCTCGCTGACACGGTGACGTACCACCTCCGCAGTGTCCGGATGCCTCATCATCGTCACTGGCCCACGCGACCGCCACCAAACAAGGATCGGGTCAACAACGGGCTGCCTCCTCACCAACCTACGTCCCCCGGAGGGTAGCACCTCCCAATACCAGCCCGGCGAAGCCCAGTCCCGAACATGGCCCTGATCAAGCAGGCCTCCACCGCCGAGTCGACGATGACGAGGATGCGGGATAGGCATCGCCGACGTCGATGCGTCAACTACTTCTATATATAGTTAAATAAAAGTAGTTTTATTAATTAAATCAACTCTCTAGTTCAACTACTAAGCACTTACTATAAATAAATAAGTAGTACTTACTAAAAACAAACTACTTCTATATATAGTAAAATAAATTAGTTTATTAAATCAACTAGCTAGTTCAACTATATATGAACTACTTCTTATTACTACACATCTAATCTAACAAAAAAATCATTAATTGCTACACATATAATCTAACAACTATATATAAACTACTTCTTATTACTACACATCTAAACTATATACAAAAAAATCATTAAAATTCTATGAACAAAATTAATTACTACACTTCTAATC
>NC_057804.1:5058740-5059802 GCF_018294505.1 Triticum aestivum
CGGGGCGGCGACGGCGAGGTGGCGGCAGGGAGACGCGCGGCGACGGGAGTGGAGCAGGAGAGATCGAAAACTGCCAAGTCCTATATATATAGGAAGAGCATCGGTCCCGGTTCGTGACTCCAACCGGGACTAATGCCCCCCTTTAGTCCCGGTTGGTGCCACCAACCGGTACCAAAGACCTCTTTTCAGCATCCCAAAGGGCGGGAAACGAAGACCTTTGGTCCCGGTTGGTGGCTCCAACCGGAACTAAAGGGGGGGCATTGGTACCAGTTGGTGCCACGAACCGGTATGAATGCACCCCTTTAGTTCCGGTTGGTGCCACCAACTAGAACTAAAGGCCATGTGCTGCCCGCGTCGCGGCACGAAAGTTTAGTCTCACCTCGCTAGCTGAGGGAGCTCGAGAGTGGTTTATAAGCACCAGTCCCGCTGCCCTCTCGAGCTCCTCTCAAATGCAGGCTTACGGGCCTAAACGCACTATATATGTCTGTGGGCCTATTGGGCCTATTGCGGGCCTGAATCCTGACCCAATGTTGGGTTTCTAGTCGTATTCAGGCCGTGGTAGCCCTTTAGGTGGCACTTTTTTTATTTTATTTATTTTATTTTGATTCTTCCTGCAGCTGTTTTTTTAGTCCCACCTCGCCAAGCGAGAGGCACTCGCAGCTGTTTATAAGCCCTGAGTGCAGAGACGATGACGAAGTGGCTCAATGCTCCTGCACGTTGGTTAGATTCAAGCCTTGAGGAATACGGTAGACTGCACAGAGCTATGTGCAGTGTAGTTGACACTATTCCGAAAGGCTTGAAGCAAATTAACAAGCATTGCGCCTCTTTTTTATTTTAATGACTTATTACAACTGAGAAATAAAAAGAAAAAAATAAATATAGCTGAAAAGAAAAAGAAAAACTATATAGAAAACTACTCAGAAATGAATTGAAGCAAAAAATAGTTGTGATTAACTGTACTAAAAAAGGAGCATAGATGCTTATTTTTAATGACTTACTACAACTCAGAAATAAAAAGAAAAGAAAGTAGTTGTGATTAACTTTACTAAAATATGAGCATAG
>NC_057804.1:5060703-5062700 GCF_018294505.1 Triticum aestivum
ATGAATTGAAGCAAAAAATAGTTGTGATTAACTGTACTAAAAAAGGAGCATAGATGCTTATTTGTAATGACTTATTACAACTCAGAAATAAAAAGAAAAGAAAGTAGTTGTGATTAACTTTACTAAAATATGAGCGTAGATGCTTATTTTAAATGACTTATTACAACTCAGAAATAAAAAGAAAAAAATAAATATAGCAGAAAAGAAAAAAAACTATATAAAAAGCTACTCAGAAATGAGCATAGATGCGCTTATAGAAGAAATTCAAATTAAATTCATAACAAATTTCAAGAGAAATTCGTATGAATTTAGCCTAAATTCCCTATATAAGGGCATCCATTTTCATTTTCAGAGGAGCTCAATAAGGCAGAGAGGGAGGGGCTTATAAACCGGTCTGATTCCCCTCCGGTTGGCGAGGTGGGACTAAACTTTGGCCGCAACGAGGACCAACCCTTTAGTCCCGGTTGGTGGAATGGACCGGGACTAATGGCCGTCCTTTGGTCCCGGTTCAGGCCACCAACCGGGACCAATGGTGGTGGGCCAGGAGCGAGGGCCATTGGTCCCGGTTCGTCCCACCAACCGGGACCAATAGGTCCAGACGAACCGGGACCAATGGCCCACGTGGCCCGGCCGGCCCCTGGGGCTCACGAACCGGGTCCAATGCCCCCATTGGTCCCGGTTCTGGATTGAACCGGGACTAATGGGCTGGACCGGCCTGGACCATTGGCCCCTTTTCTACTAGTGTAACCGAGTCATACGCTTTTTCAAAGTCTAACTTAAGAATAATCGCTTTAGCTCTTCGCACATGAAGATCATGAACAATCTCATGAAGGGAAAGCATACCGTCAAGAATGAAACGCCCTTTGATGAAAGCAGATTGAAAGGGGCTAATAACTCTATGAGCTATCGGAGACAAACGATTCGCAAAGCCTTTAGCCGGGAATTTGGCAAAGTTGTTAATCAAAGCAATAGGCCGAAATTGGGAGATAACATCAGCACCCTTGACCTTAGGAATCAGGGATATCACAGCGTAATTCAGGCGAGAGATATCGATAGTACCAAGGCAGAAACCCTGGATAATGTTACACACCAACTGTTTCAACTGGGGCCAGAATTTCCGAAAGAAAGGGATGGAAAAACCGTCTGGCCCGGAAGCAGCATTTGGATTGGCAGAGTTAACAACATCCCAAATCTCCTGGTCAGAGAGTGGAATCATCAAGGAAGCATTCTCCTCGGGGGTGATTTTAAGACCAGAGCTCCAAAGGTGGGGAGATATATATAAGCCCGATTGGGGTTTAGCCCCTAACAACGAAGAAAAGAAATCCACCACATGAGCCATAATAATAGACTGATCAGAAGAACGCACACCATTAATCAGCAGGCTATTAATATCACAGCGCCAACGCCTACCGTTCACAATCGCAAAAAAGTAGGTTGTAGGAGAGTCCCCTTTAAGAGTCCAGTTAAGAGTGCCCCGCTGGTGCCAATAAAGCTCGGCCTGGTGGTGCAACTGCATTAAAGCAGCCTCAAGATTATAACGAATGGCCCAGCCATCGTCAGAGAGCCCAGTAGAATCAGCAGCACGATCCAGCTCCAAGATCTAGTTTTCGAGAAAAGTTTTGGTGCAACAATCCTCCGCCGCACGATTACGAGACCAACCTCTAAGAAACTTACGTAAGTCATAGGAGCACGAGTGCCAATCATGCAAAGGCCCAAACGAGCGGGAGTTGGAAGAGAGGGATTGGGAAATCTTCGCTGCAACCATATCAGCAAAGCCATCCACCGACAACCATGAAGCATCAAATTGAAATCTAGCCGGAGGTCGCGTGCAAATGGAACCATCGTCAAGAATCAAGGGGGTATGATCAGACCCGACAATGCATTTGGCGTTAAGAGAAGTTCTAGGGAACAAGGAATCCCACCTGGGACATAGGAAGATGCGATCAAGCACGGATCTAATAGGGTTAGCCTGATGGTTAGACCAAGTAAAGCGAGCT
>NC_057804.1:5062937-5094160 GCF_018294505.1 Triticum aestivum
CGAGGAAGCTCACGGATGGCGTTAGCACTAATGAAGTCATTAAGAGCATTAGCTAAAGGCCAAGAGAAATTATCATTATTCTTGTCAAGGAGGCACCGCAGAAGATTAAAGTCTCCCCCAATAACCATCGGTAAATTACAGGACTCAATCTTGATCGAGAGTTCATTAAGGAATAGGGTCGACAGAGAGTGATCCGCAGGCCCATAAACAACGGTAAACTCACAAAGGGTATTCATAGATTTGTGAGAAAGAACAACGCTGGCCCAAAAAAACCCATGGTCAAAAGCAACAAAATCAAAAATATCTTTATTAGAACCAATCAAGATCCCACCAGATTGGCCCGAAGCAGGTAAAAAATGCCAATTAAATCTGTCCATACCCACAATAGCAAAGAGCTCATTAGGGGAGAAGGAATCCTTGAAAGTTTCAACCAGCCCCACGAAATCAATAGAATTAGAACGAACCAAATCTTTAAGTTGGTCACGGCGGCCCCTAGCACCGAACCCTCTAATATTCCAGAATAAAGCCCTCATTTATATGAAAGATTCTTGATGCGGAGGCTCGACCTGCAGAGGGCCATGCAGGATTTAGCACGTTTATTAGTGCCCCTCTTGGAAGAGCAGGAAAGGGGCTGGCCACTACCAGCACCCGAAGCCACCCCCGCATCACAACCAGCAACCTCGACCCTCGAGGCAACAACCTCTTTGGCTTTAGCAATGGCTGCCTGAGCCAGTTCATTAGCCCGAATAATAGCAAGAAGCGAACTAGGAGAACCAACAGAAGAATCGACCACCAAACACACGTCCGACATAATATTTAAAAGATGATCATCAGACATAGAAGGTAGAACCACCCGAAAAGGAGAAACAGCGACAGAAGAGGCTGGGGAGGTACCTGGGGGAGGGAGATCCTTCGCCGCAGCCCGCTTCTCCGCCCTTTCCAGGACAGAACCACCGGAGTGCGCAACCCGCCTTCCTTTGCGGGCCGTGGACACCGGAGATCGAATAGCAGACGACCGCGCAGCAGGAGAGCCAACATGGGGACCGGAGCGAGACATAGAACCCAGATCTTGATCAAGACGCCGACAAATCCCCGTCATGGATTGCTTCGAGCCCGACGAGTTCCGGCTCTTAGCCGAGAACTTGCGCACTAAGGATTTCTTCTTCGTGAGGGGCTGGGATTCCACCATATCGCGAGTCGGGGAGACAGGGAGATCTTCAATTCCCGAACGGGTGGGGGAGAGTGGGCGAGCAGGAAGATTGGAGCAGGCACCAGACACGGGGGTAGCCAGGCAAGGCGGGACCTTTGGCAAATCAGCGACAGCGGTCGGAGCAGTCTGAGCAGCAGGGGAGATCACTGGGTCATCACGAGGAGCATCCCCAAAAGGAGCTTGGGATTGAAACAACTCACGTTCAGAGTCTGCCAGGCCATCCCATTCAGATTGAGTGAAGCGAAGATTAGACCCAAAGCTCTGATTAGGGCCACCCAAAGATCCACCCCCTCCTTGTCATGCTTGTCCGAGGGATTAGCAGGAGGAGGAGGGGGAGGTGGGGCTTGGAAAGCCGCCGCCCCCTCCACCCGCACCCGAAGCCTAGTACCATTGGGAGATGGGTAAACATCAATAGAGAAATGCACACGTTCAGGATCAACACACCAAACCTTCATCCTAGCAGGACCAACCTTGTTCAAAGAATCCTCATCCACCTCAATAGGTTTCCCAATCAAAACCCCAAAGGACACGAGGAAAGCAGGCGAGCGAAGACCAGCAGGCAAATCATCGATCAAAACCCACACTTGAGAAAGAGGGCCAACTGTCGTACCATTGTAAGAAGCAGTTTTGACAGAAACCACCAATTGATTGAGAGGCAAGGTGAAGCTGGTGCAAGAAGCAATCATACGCAAGCATTCTTTGGAGGGGAACACCACAGAGAAATCAAAATCAGACATCTGCACAACTTGCCAGTCCCATCCAGCCACATCCCAAATGTGAAGCCCTTCCAGAAGAGTTTGGGGCGAAATCTTTTGGTCTTTGACCGAGACAATCGCCGCATTGGACAGCGCAGGTGCCACCTCCCGAACAGGGAGGTCACCATCGAAGGAGAAGAAGGCGCAGCCAGGGAGTCCCAAGCCGAACTGGAGAACCGCGGGAGGTTTCTGCCTAGCCATGCAGTTGACCGTAAGATGACCATCAGAGCGACCGATCAGGCAGAAGGGGGGATTGGTGCAGCGGGACTGGAAGTGCCCAGGCCTGTGGCAAGCGAAGCAGGTGAGCGCCGATGGGTTGCTGTGGGAGGTAGAGGACAATTTATGTAACACGTGTGTTCACACTTACCCAGTACAACATCACGCGTACCCCTCCATCCTTTCAACAGGTGGTACTAAACTAAAAGAAGAACTGTCATGGTTCCGTAAAAGACACACCATGTGTCTCTCAGTATCCTATGTACATAAGATGTGCATCGATGGCAATGATAGAGATGGTTGCTGCCACATCATTGGTGATACAATCGTGACAAGATTGAGGCTGTGCAAATTGTTGGATATGTGAATTGGTGTGATGTACGATGACCGAATGTCATGAGGTAAAAGAAGACATACAATAGACACTAAAATACCCTTTGGATTGCATCAAGATGCGTCTCGAGGTCTGTTTGTCCAACCAGAAGTTCGACCAACTCGATACAGAGATCTATTAGGTTGATATCTCTATATCCGTGACTTGTGAAAACATGGTAACAGCCGGTAGATATAGTCTATTGCTCCATATATGTATATACCCATTGGATGGATGGATGTTTATTACATCATTCATGCAAGCACGCAGACGTAGGCAGGTAGCTAGTAGTACACCGGCCGGCCAGGATGCTTAGATGCACGGAGAGCGGCGCCGGCCGACTAAGGTAGCCAGCCGGCTCGCTTTATTTACTGGAGTAGTAGTACTCCTAGTTTATTGGCGCCCGCCGGCCGCAAGTGGCGACTATCCGACGGTTGGGACCTGGGAGACGATGAGGTTGAAGCCGGTGGTGGGGGTGACCCAGAGGATGACGCGGTCGTTCTCGAAGTTGGGCGGCGCCGGGTCGCCGTCCATCATCTCGATGATCCGCAGCTCCGGCCTGTCGTGGCGGATGGCCCTCATGGCGAAGCCGTCTGTCGTCGACAGCAGCTCTGGCCACGTCGTCCTCAGCACGCCCGGCATGTCCCTTACTTCGCTTGCAGGGCAGATGAGAGGAAGAAGGGAGCAAATGGCAGATTAGTTAGACTAGTCGTGGCTTGTGATTATTGGTCGCGCATGGGTGTATTTATATATATGCACGTTAGGCGTGCGATGATATCGATGTACTACACATCACATACATATAGCTGCATGCCACATCATGCATGATGCCGTCCACACATCCATCGATGTAGTACTACGCATATATAGCTGCATGCCACATCATGCATGTTGTATGCAGTTTCTCTTTTGCTATTTAGGTTTCCCTTCTTTGGAGATGAAGATAAATTTATTTGTCTTGATGTTTGGCCTAAGAGAAACGAACTGCATGTTCCAACAATTGGTAAATGGCTGATTTGTACTTACTACCATTTTTTCATGCTCTGCATCAAATACTAGGGAGATGTGGGAATGGTGGAGGTGGGGAATGAGCAGGGAGATTTGACAAGTTACAGCGAGTGTGGATCTCAGTCCACGCCACCGTTGTGGTCCAGGGAGACATGGGCGGCCAGGATTGTTCGCGTGCGGGAGGGTCTGGCCGGACTTCAACACAACAGAAGTTGCTGCAACTATCCCTAACTCAAAATTGGGTGCAATATTGGAGAAGAACCTGAGATGTTCGGTATCTACTAGCTACTACCACTATGTTCCATAGATTTCTTATGCATGTAGCAACTAGATAGTCTTTTTATGTGTAAACCACTTTGCTTCAAATCAAATCCCGGGACGAAGGGGAATCAAGTTAGCTTCCGCACGGCCCCCGACCCCCGCGTCGCCTCTCTCGGGTGACACGGGGGAACACCACCGGCGCCGGCTACTTCCTCCCCCCCTCTGCCCCAGCACCTCGCCGCCGCCTGAGGAGCCCGCCGGCAAAGCCCGGTCAGGCTCCAGGGAGGGTGGTGGCGGGGCTTCTCTTAGGGTGGCCCACGGGCGGATCTGGCGTGTGAGCTCGGCGGGCTCCAGCGGGCGAGCGGGCGGCTCCGGCGATGGCTGTCGCGGATGCAGTGGTCCGGGAGTAGGGGCGGCGCGGCGGTGGCCTCACGGCGACCAGATGCGGCGCGGACGACGGGGGGGTTCCAGCGCGGGCGACCGCGTTCTGGCGGATCGAGGGCTCGGCGAGGCTGGGCCCGGTGGTGGCGGCGTGGGTAGCTCGGCGGACGGTGCACTGCGCGCGCCTCGGCGTGCCTTGTCCCCCGCTCGGGTTGGTGGTGGTCCAGGCTGCGGGTCCCACGGAGGCGGCTGCTCCTCCGGTGGCGCGACGGCTGGGCGGCGTGGCGAGTAGGCGCGGCAACGGCGGCGGCCTCGCTACGTCCAGCGGTGGGTCGAGGCTAGGCAGCTGCGACCACTCTATCTCGCTCGTGCGGCTCCGGCTTCCGGCGGTTCAGATCTGGTGCGGCTCGACTGTAGCCTTCCGGCGGCAGCTTTGGCTGTCCTCCGGCCCTCCGAGGTTAGGCTTGGGGCGAGGTCGTAGTCTGGTCAGGCCCTCCCTTGCATCCAGATTTGCGATGTGGGCTCCATGCCGTCGGGCCTGGCCGGGCTCCGGCCGACGGTGATGACGATGATGTGGCGGCTCTTGGGCTCTGGGGCGGCGGCCCCGGGTATGGTGGTGGCGGCTTCGGCCAGGAGGTGGTGCGAATCTGGTCGTGGTGGATCGTGGGATCCCGTGGCCAGAGTGAGGTCGGCCTCGGCAGGGGTGGTGGTCAGTGGGCGGCGGTCGGTGGTGACAGGTGGTCGGCACATCTCTGGGAGAAATCCTTGCTCCGGTCTTCACCGGAGCCGACGACGGCGGCGCCCGCGGGTGTCGTGATCTTTCTTGGAAGCGTCGTCGTGGAGTTGCTCCTTCTCCTCAGGGCTTGGGCTCCGGAGGGAAACCTCAGATCCGTTGGATCGGGCGATGGAGGCGTCTTCGCGTCTTTCTCCTCCTTGGGGGCATCGTCTCGGAGCCGGCTACGACTGAGAGACTGGAGGTTGATGGCATCTTCGCCGTTGATGGCGGCATCTTCGCCGCGTGGTTTGCTGAGGCGGGGCGCTGGTTTCTTTTTGGCAATGATGATGGCGTCGAGAGAATCTTGGGTCGCGGCGTGGTCTTCGGTAGTCGGTTCTTCCCAGCGTGTCCGAGGTGCTCTTTTCGGCACGGTCGGCGCAAGTCCTGCATATTTCCCCTGTGTTGCTCGTCGTCAAAGTCAGAGCTGTCGGTTGCTTGCGCGTGTGGCCATCCGTTGGCATGTGTCGTGGCTTCTGTTCCATGTCGGTGGCCAGGTTGGCCGGTGGTGCCCATGTCATGTGGGTTGTGTTTATCGGTTTTAGCCAGGTTTTTTGTTAATTAACCGGACAATTCTCTGCTTCTTAATCAATGAAAATGGCAAGTCTTTTGCCTCGTTTCAAAAAAGAAAAAATCCCGGGACGAACTACCAAATCTTACCAAAAGAAAAAACAAATAGTTTATCAATTATGGCACGACGTACACGCTAGTGCTATAAATGCGTGCAAAGTTTGGTGGTCAAATGACATCTAGGGAGCTTGGTCAAAAAAAAATCATAAATTCTGCTCAAACTGTCACATAAAATCTTACCGCAGACATCCAGGTAGTTTTCGCGCCGATTCTACCATGATTAGCTAGACAATGGCTAACCCTGTTTTGAACACGCAAAATCTTACCGCAGACAAACTTGCAAACTTTCATAAGGCGCTGGACCTCACAGAGCACAATAAAAACGGATGCGGAGTATGTGATCACGAGCTCACAGGAGCTCGGAATCGCGACCGTCCAAAATAGCTGTGAGATTCGGTGCATTGAATGGAGGTGTCCGTCCGCTGGTCCACACGGAAAGGGGAAAATCTGATATACTCCCATATACTGGCCTGTGCTATGGGCCCTGTGTGCACGGAAGTTTGCACGGCGTCGACAGAGCGAGCACTGAGTCGTGGCTCGAGACGTCGCCGGCGTCTTGATCAATGACTTTCCGGTAGCGCCGGCAGTGCATGCAGTAAATGCAGTACGTAGGTGGACCGCTAAGTGCTAGGGCGAAGAAGTTGGGTTACGGATTCTTCCCAGGCGGCGGGACGGTGGGGAAATCTACTGCGGCAGCGGTGATTGCGCTTTCCAGCGAGCTCAGAGGTGCACCGGCGGCCATGGAGTTCTTGATACAATCGATAAACAGGTCAGAATCTGCTCGATGAACCCTTGTTTTGCATGGACTGGATCCTTGGTTTTCTGACTCACTGCATTTCCTTCTGGCACCTGAAAAATTGTGTGGATTAATTAGAACACTGCTAGAGGATGTGAATGATAACAACAGCACAATGGAGCCTGTGTGGTTCCCGGTCGCGGCGCCGACAGAGGTTGAGCAGGCATTACCGTCTGCTTCAAGTGTGGATGGCCAGATCAGTCGTGAAGATGCCGCTGCACAACCAGGAAGTACGGACAAGGATCAGTGTTCGGAGCAGTCCATAGAGCAAATGGACCTCGAAAACACCAGGCTGGACACAAAGGTACGAAGGATTGCATATGAAATGCATGTTCAATTACACTGTAAGATAGACAATCAGCCCTTGTCATATACAGAGAATGTAGCATAATATACGTTCATTTCAGACGTCATGTTCATGTTTGGAAGCGGGGGTTGATGAGTGCATATAAGTAGGAAGTAGAATTGTGTAATCTGTGATGCATTGATGATTCGGAAGAGCCTGTGGTGCAAATTGATATTGTTAGGAAAATGGACAGTAAAATGCGTATGAAGTAATTAAGTTGTATCATGCACCGGGTCTCCTCCTAATATCATGCTGATGACACGCACATCTGGCCGTTCCCGGCCGATGGTTCTATGGGCGTCGTCCTGAGTTCTGTCCAGCAGTTCCGGCCACGATAACTTCGGCAGACCCGGCAGTCTCTCCCTGATATGCTACGCTAGTAGTGATCTAAACGATCTTATATTTGTTTGCGGCGAAAGTACTACTACAGCGCCTTCCCGATATTCATTACCCCATCTTCACTTACGCTTCTGTCTTGGGTTTTCTGCAGTATGCTCCAAGATTTCAGCAAAGAGCAAAGCTTATATATCACATAAGAAGGCTCATCAAGGATTTTTTTTTTATCAAAACAAGCTCTATTCCTAGTTTTCCATATGGTCCAACAGATCGCAACACCCCCCATGAGCACCAGGCGTCTATGGCTTATCGGGAACGATCTGATCCAATTGCCCATCATAGGACACACCGTCTGGAGGTCTGGATAGGTCAAAAGCGCAAACTATGACCTGCCAAACAAATCTGGCCAGTCCACATTGAAACATCAGATGATCAATACTCTCCTTACCAAAGTGGCATTCCTCATTCCCAGTCCACCCCCTCTTGATCAAGTTATCTTTTTGTGAGGATGCTTTTTTTGATCATCAGCCACAAGAAGATCTTGATCGTCAATGGCATTTTAAGTTTCCAAATCCCTCTAAACCCCACAAGGGGAGATGATTTTAGAAACAAGTATAAATCCTTCACCACAAATCTTTTTGTTCTCGTTGAGTCTCCAGATCAGCCTGTCATGTTCCTCATTCAGAGCACCAGTGATTCCTCATGCAAAGTTCTCCTAAATTTCATTCCATCCCATCCTTCCATCATAACTTCCCTCACCGTCAGCTTTTTACCAAATGTGATATCATAATCTGGGGAAAGCTTCGGCTCGTTTCCTCGTTCCCAGCCATAAATCTTCCCAGAACAAAGTTCTAGCTCCATTGCCCACTTTCCTCCTAGTGAGCGCGCAGAACAGGTTTTTGACCTTCATCAGCCCCTGCCAGAAGTGTGAGTCACCAGTCCCACATTTAACAGCAGATAATGGCATATCATCAGTCAAGTACTTGTTGTGAATCATCTCCTGCCACAAGTCATCAGTATTCTCTAATTTTCACAATCATATCTCGCTCTCTATCTAGACACCCACGCAGGAGGCATGCTGCATGCATATGACATGCATGACGCTGAATAGAGTGGACGTACCGCATGCAATTTAATTAATCGCCTCTTTGTGTCGATGACAACGATGTGTTCCTCTAGTCTATTAACAAACCAATGATGCCGACTCAGACTTCCAAAGTGCTCCCTCGCGCCCAGTCGCTGGAAGACCGAGCCCGAGGCATGCATGGCTCACATCGCCAATGGTGTCATCGACAACATAGTCTCAGACTAGCCACAGTGGGAGTAACTTCAGCAGTAACATCGAGTCTAACTCAGCAAATTTGCTTATGTGGCAATGAGTTAATGAAGAGAGAGGTAGTTATAGTAACTTAGCTAGTTACTGTAACATCACATGTCCCAATGCAATATGAGTCTATATAACCTAATAAATGAAGTTTTGTATGTTACCACACTTATGTTACTATCTACTATGAAGGTAGTAATATAGTCTATTGATATGTGTATGTTACTAGCGTACGTTACTCATCATTGTGGCTTGTCTCAAGCCAGATATTATTGTAACCGTAGTGAGTTATTGAATGAGCTCAACATTTTCTTCCCTCTCTCTGTCCTTCTTCTTCGTCCACAATTATCCCTCCTACCAATCTCAAATCCAAGTAAGAAATCCACGTTAAGAACATGACAAATCATCTAAGACGTGTTGGAGACTAGGATCATGGTTTTATTATTCCATGTATCAACCAAGCAAGCTCCATCCGTTGGATGGAGGATTTATTACACCATACATACAGGCATGCAAGCAGAAGTAACTAGAGAAAGCGCGGATGCTCACTTTTTTCTTTTTTACGGGTGGCTCACATTATTATTTAGTAGTACTTCATTTATTGGCTGTCGACGGGATGCCAGAAATGGCGTGGCCCGCCTATCCGACGGTGGGGACCCGTTGGACGATGAAGTGGAAGGAGACGTCGGGCTCGAGCCAGAGGAGGACGCGGTCGTTCTCGAAGTTGGGCGGCGCCGGGCTGCCCACCATCATCTCGATGACCCGCAGCTCCGGCCTATCATGGTGGATGGCCCTGATGGCCACGGTGTCCGTCGCCCCCACTAGCTCCGGCCACGTTGTGCGTAGCACACCTGGCATGCCGGCCTAATACTGCAATCGAGTTAATTAGTATGTACTTCCTCTATTCACGAATATAAGATGTTCTAACTTATTTTTCTGAATCAAATGTGTATATATATATACGCTGTTGTGTTTGTTAACTTATTTTAGTCTGTATGTAGTCTATATTGAAATATGCAGAACATTTTATATTTATGAACTTATGAACCAATGGAGTAGCAATTATTCCTGAGAAATAGACATGCATGCAAACAAACAAACCTGCAGAACGATTGATGAGAGGACGAAGGAAATGAAGGCAAGGTCGAGAGAGTGGGAAGCTTTGCACTGGCACTGCGTACGTGCTCTGTAGTCTATATATACACACGTATATGACGCAACGCATGTATACATGCATGACGCTCATTATAGTAGGATGTATCTGTATCGCGTGCAGCTTAACTGCCCCTCTCTCTCATGTCGATGGCAACGATGCATTCAACTAAGGCTCTGTTTGATTTATCGTTTCCATTTTAAACACCCCTGTAAAACTTACAGACCTCCGCCAGTCGTTTTGCTTTTCGGCCGGAAATAGCTCTTGGTCAATAAGTTACACCTGTAAATAAATTACACCTGTATTCAAATACATTCATACCAAGCGCGGCCTAAAGGTATCCCGACTCGGTCTTTGAATCCCGAGAAGCATAGAGAGAGAGGATATGCTTACTTGTACTTAATCGTGTGTGCGTCTTAATTTGGAAGATTCGTGCACACCAACTTTGATTTGATTTTGCATCTTCATCCACAGATTCAATCGATCCATGGTGCATGAATGTTAAGACTACATATTAGAGCTATACCATGCATAATATTTTTGTGGGTCTTATTTACTATGCTATTTGTCGGCGTGATTTTTATGTGTGTGTTGCTTGTTTAAATTCTAACTATATGCAGAAGCTGGATGTGTGCTCAATGTAATTGTATCCCTTGATGCTACATTATGAGTCAATAAAAAAGCACCCTTTACCGAAAATGTAACTAATCTCCCAACAGCCAACCCCATATCATACGATAGCAGCCGGGACCGTCTATAACTTTCCATGTCGAGACTACATATATATAGATCTAGCATTCATATATGTAACTAATCTGTCTTTTATCAAAAAAAATGTAACTAATCTCTTAACAACCAACTCCATATCACACGCGGGCAGCCGGGACCTTAACACATTCCCTTAATTACAACTTTCCACGTTGAGATTAAACTTGACTTCTAAGTATTTTGTGGGCACTGATTTGGTAAAGCCAACTCCAACCTGATATTTAGAGTGAACAAACTGAATCTCCAATTGTATGTTGGCAACTCTTTCTCGACAAAACGGAATGCTATTTCAGTTTGTTTGGTGTTGGCATGAGACACTGGTTTAGCAGATAAATATGTGGCACTAAGGTTGTCATACCAAAGACTTTGAGCCTTAACTTGTGGTACCCCAAATACTTTGAGCATAGATTGAATCCAAATGACTTTCCACTGTTACATTTGCTAGAGTCCTATAATTTTTCTTCTATACTTGACCTTGTTACTGTAGCATGTTTCTTTGAGCACCACGCAGTTAAGTACGGTCCAATAAATACTGCAAAATCCACAAGTTGATTTTCTATCATCTATGCAACCAACACAATCATCATCAGAGAAGGCGCTGACCCGAGTGGATGATGACTTGCTAAAAGTTAGACCAATACTCGGAGTGTTATTGCATGCCTCAAAATGTGCTTAGCTGTGTTCTGGTGGGGGCATGAAGAAAAATCATCATATTTTATTGATAGCAAAAGATATATCATGTATGATTAATGTCTAGTACTGAAGTGCACCAAGTATGCTTATATGTGTTGTCCTCTTGATTCAAGAATTCCTCTATAAATTAAAATTTTCATGCCAAGGGACTAAGTAAAGGTGATCATTTGTCTCCTATCCTTTTCGACACTGTTGCACATATATTGACGGTGCTCATTAGGCTGGCCAAAGAGGCGGACCAAGTTGGTGGACTTATACCACACCTTGTTGATGCGGGCCTTCAATTCAAAAATTGTTTGCGTAATCAAAAAATGTTCACGTGTTCAGAAACTGTCCGCTGATTCAAAATATATCCATGGTAAATTTAAAAAATGTTCGCAGTGAATTCAGAAATGTCCGGGAACTAGAAATTGTTCATGTATTCAAAAAATGTTTAGGAATTAGAAATAGTTCATTTATTTTAAAAAATATTCATGTATTCAAGAAAAGTTTGCTGATTAAAAAAAATACATTTTTGAAATTTTTTTGTGGTGAATTGAAAAAAATTCACATATTCAAAAATGTTTACCGATTCAAAATATGTTGGATGGAAATTTAAAAAATGTTTTCCGATTCAAAAAATGTTCACATGTTCAAAACATGTTTGCTGATTCAAAACTTGTTTGTTATGTTCATGGTGAATTCAGAAAACTTCACGTATTTAAAAATTGTTTGTCGATACGGAAAATGTTCGCAAACTTACCCAATTCTGAAGAATGTTCATAGTGTATTCAGAATATACATCACATAGCTGGAAAATGTTAATATGTTTAAAAATAAACTAGAGAATAAGAAATAAAAAACAGAAAATAGGGAAAAGAAAAAAAAAGAAAGAGAAATCAAGAAAAGGAGTGAAAGAAGAAAATAAAAAGGGAAGAAAGAAAAACAAACTAGTAAATAAAACACAAAAAAGGGGATAAAAGTGTATAGAAACAATTGGAAATGGAAAACCGAAAGAAAATAAAGCTAGACTCTTGACCAGTATAGGAACGACAGCGTCAAAACACCAACTTGCGATCTCTCTGCAAGAGGGAACGTGTGGCAGAACGACTAGTCAAGGAACAACATCGCCAAAATCATTAACTGGACCGGGCCGCATAGGAAGCACCATAGGCGAGAAATATTAGAGCTTGGTGTCTTTGCTCATTGTACTAAATTCGGTAAAGAAATATAAGAGAGTTTAGATCACTAAAGAGAGTACTAATTAACAGGGTTACCACAAATCCTATGCATGGGCCGATTGTCCATTCAAAACTACTACGGAGTACATGTCTCACCATCATCGTGTTCATAAATCAATGTGGGGGCACATCTTTCCAGTGCAGCTTTTGCAACGTTGATAGCAATCCCATGTGCTTCACTCCTTTTCTGCACGCAAGGTGCAGATTTGAAAGTGGAGAGCCAAGAGGTGGGTGGGCGTCGGTCGGAGCGTAGATCGGGGCTCCATAGATGTGAAAAGATGCTTGATCCAGGACGTGGTACAAACAAACAAACGAATGAACGTGCCATCGCGTGATGGGATTTTTGTATGTGAAGTACAGGCTGGGCTGTCTTATTAACCCAGCATGATGTTGGCGCCGCCTCTCGCAGCGCCGCTCTTCTTCTACCTTGGTGCTGCCTCGCGCAACTCCCTCTCTCTTTCTCTTGTTGTTTCTCTCTATCTTCTCTCACAAGAACACAAGAACACACACACACATGCACCAAGGAACAGACCATCCGCTAGTTTTGCCGAGAGGTTCCGTCCTTGGTGAATACAGTGGCTGCATGTTTCTGCTCTAGCCCTCACGGCTCTCCAGCTTTTCCATTCACTTGTTCACCTTAAATAGCCATGTACAAGGGACTCACACCAGCCTAGCACGGCAACTAACACCACGTACATCAGCCTGCCGCTACACTCGGCCACTACTTGACCCATTACCCCAGCTACATGCACTAACTGACTAACTAATCTATCTTCATTATCCAAATGCCACGGTAACAACCTGTGACTAAGCCACTACGCACATGCACGAGTCCTTATCCAGCTCTCCTTGCATGCAGGCCATGCTCACACTTGGTACACTATTTTCTTTTGACAAGATTAAACCTAACACATGATAGCCTCTCAAACCTACTTTCATCGAGATATATGATTTCTCGGAAGGAATCCAGGTAGATAAACCCACAAAATCTCAACATGAGCATTGTTGGTAAGAGAACACCGAAGAACTCTGTTGAACTTGAAGCGCTTAAAAATGCGCCGTCCAGCCTTTCTTTTTTGTTCCATGAGCAGTAAGGAATTAACAACTACAAGTGGTACCTCGAATAGGTCACTCGTACATATACATTCTAGCTATTCTGCAGATTAAATCACTGTCCTGATTTGATCTAGCACCAATATATATTAGCGGCAGTTGATCAATCATTATTTCCCTATCAAAGATGAGGCTCCAATGGTAACAGGGCAAAAATATACTAATAGCCAAGACAACAAAGAGAGAACTAGTGATGAGCGAACTAGGGATTGAGACAGGCTGCCAACTGATGAGCGAACTAGTTAATTATACACCTTTGCAAGGACCTTGATTGTTAGTGCCATCATATATTATTGTTTGCCTTGGAATGGTGCTCTGGTGCACAACTCACCTCACCACTCTTCTCATATGGAGTACATTACAGAGCATCTCCCCCCTCCAACACTTGAGCCATCTACCTCAATTCACCATTTTGAACTTCATACAGAAGATTTTTTCCATACCAGCTCCTCGGCTCCTCCTACCTACACCAAAGTTGAAGCACCTAAAGGTGAATTTGGTGTCTCGTCAATAATGAGAGTAATCATCCCTACAGTTGTAAGATAAGAGCATCTGATGGCTTTGTCCATTAACAAGGACTAGATAATATGTCCAAGCATTTCATGACAGCAAATGTAGTCACCATCATAGGTACTCAAGATATTGTGTTTTGAGTCTCTTGTCGCATCCTTTGGGTCTCTCCTCTTACATTGCCCAGACTAGCTCAAAGTTCATTCATACTATATTTCAAGTTGGCCATCCACTTGCAGCACGGAGTATAAATTTTATGCTGGTACATGGATGTATTCTATGGGGGTAGTTGTACCATTCACAATAATTTAGGCATCACTATAGCTGCCGGGCAGCCTTTTCTTTTTCGTTTCATGAGCAGTAAGGAATTAACAACTACAAGTGGTACCTCGAATACTTCTTCGACCACCAAAGTAGCCGGCATTCCAGTGCACACATCTCAACTCACCACTCTCCTCCTACAGAATACATTACAGAACATCTCCCCCCTCCTCCAACACTTCAGCCTAGGTCTGCAATCAGCCACCTCCGGCGAGCCCAAAGAGCTCAGCTGATTCCTGTTCGTCGGCGTTCATGTAAGTGAACCTTTCTTTCCACATGCTCTTTCCTTTGACAAGAATGATTATTGCTTGCTGGTGCTACTGGCTAACTGCAAACAGGTTTCTTTTTCTTTATACGTGCAGCTAGCCAAGTTGTTGATTGCAGCAACTCAACACGGCTATGGAGGTGGCTGTCAGTGCAGCATGGTGGGTGGTGACCAAGGCGCTGGCACCGGTCACTGACGGCTTGCTGGAGGTGTGGGCGGCCAGTGCAGGGCTCGGCCCCAACATCGACGCCCTCAAGATGCAGCTGCTCTATGCCCAGGGGATGCTCAACAACGCCCCGGGGCAGGGCAGGGACATCGCCAACCCTGCGCTCAAGGGGCTGCTGCACAAGCTGCGGCAGCTGGCTTATGTCGCCGACGACGCGCTCGACGAGCTGGACTACTTCCGGATCCAGGACGTGCTCGACGGCACCTACCACGCTACAGCCAGCGTTGACCGGGGTTGCCTCCAGGGCCTCGCCATCAACGCTCGCCACACGGCTAGAGCTGTTGCCGGGAAGCTCAAGTCCAAGAGCTCCTCTTCGCGCTATGATGACCATGAAGATATTGGTGGCAGCCGTGGATGCTCATGTGGCGGCGGATGCATGCCCAAGGTTGCCTCTGGTGCTGTTCAAACTGTTGGTAAACACTTCCCATGCTGCTACTCTTCTCCTCATACCAATGAGTTGGCCGAATCGTCCAACATGCCAGCTGGATGGCGGCTCCTCTGTGGCGCCTGCCCGCCCAAGGCACTGGCACAGAGAGTTCGCACCACAGAGGAAACACCAAAACTGAAGTTTGATAGGGTGGAAATGTCCAAGAGAATGATAGACATCGTAGAGCAGCTGAAGCATGTATGTGCTATGGTCTCCACCATTCTCAATCTAGAGCTACTAAGCTTAAGCCGTATTCCTAACATAGACAGCATTTCTAAGGATCGACTCAAAACCACCCCACAAATTATAGAGCCTCAACTATATGGGAGGGATACCCAGAAAAAGGAGATTATAGATGGCATCACCAAGGGTGAATATTCTTCCAAACAACTTAGTGTCCTTCCAATTGTTGGGCCAGGGGGTGTTGGGAAGACTACCTTTACACAACACATATTTGAAGAAGTGAAGAGCTGTTTCCAGGTTAGAATTTGGATATGTGTGTCTCTCAACTTCACTGCAGATAGGTTGGCACAAGAGATTTTGGAACAGATCCCTAAAGATAACAATGAAAGTAAAAACAGTAGCAAAGAAGAGCTAATTGAACAAAGGTTAAGATCAAAGAGGTTCTTACTTGTCTTGGATGATGTGTGGAAATATCATGATGATGAGTGGAAAAAACTATTAGCTCCGTTCAAAAAAGTTGGGACGGAAGGCAATATGGTTATAGTCACAACTCGAATTCCAGGGGTAGCAAACATGGTCAGGACAGTTGACCATTCTATAGAAATGGAACGTCTAGATCCTCAAGGTATGATGTCTTTCTTCGAAGCATGTGTATTTGGTGACCAACAACAACCATGGCAAGAACATCCTGAATTACAAGATGTTGGGCACAAAATAGTGGAAAAACTGAAGGGTTTCCCTCTTGCTGCAAAAACTGTGGGTAGATTGCTCAGAAACCAGCTCACATTTGACCATTGGACAAGAGTTTTGGAAAGTAAAGAGTGGGAGTCACAAGCTAGCGATAATGACATTATGCCAGCCCTCAAGCTTAGCTATGATTATCTCCCTTTCCATCTGCAACAGTGTCTTTCCTGCTGTGCATTGTTTCCTGAAGATTATGAATTTCGTGCAGAAGAGTTGGTTCATCTGTGGATTGGACTTGGTATTTTACACTCAGATGATCAGAAGAAAAGAATTGAAGATGTTGGATTGTGTTACCTAACTGACTTGGTTAATCAGGGTTTTTTCAAAAAGAGTGTATCGAGCTTTGGCAGTCCTTGTTACACCATCCATGATCTACTACTTGAGTTGGTAGTGAAGGTCTCATCATATGAGTGCCTTCGCATATCCAGTTCTAATGTGATGTCCATACAAATTCCCCCATCTGTGCGTCATTTCTCTATCATTGTAGATGATCCAGACGTCAAGGACAGTGAGTTTTGAAGACTACAAGAGGGGTTTGTGTGCATTGGAAAAAAGATTTGAAGTTCAAAACCTACACACTTTGATGTTATTTGGAGAATACCATGCAAACTTTTCAAGGGTTTTTCGTGGTTTATTTTTGGAAGCCAGAGCCCTTCGTAATGTATTTTTGTCTGGTGCATCATATAATGTGGAGGATGTGTTGCCCAACTTTTCAAAACTTGTCCATCTTCGTTACTTAAGGATCATGTCTGCTTGTTTTCATGATGACAAGAGCTGGTGTGTACCTAGTGTGCTGTGTAGATTATATCACTTGGAAGTCATTGATCTACTAGGATGGAAGGGCAGCTTCGGTTCAACAAGACATATCAGCAACCTGGTAAAATTGCGCCATTTCATTGTGCCCCAAGAAGAACTTCACTCTAACATATTTGAGGTGGGAAAACTAAAATTCATCAATGAATTAAGGGCATTTAGAGTGGGACGAGAAGATAACTTGTTTGAACTGAGTCAACTAGGGAAACTGGAAAATATTGGAGGGTTACTTGGAATTTACAATCTTGAAAAGGTGCAATCAGAAGAGGAAGCAGCTGAATCAAAACTGATACAGAAAAGCCACATGAAAGAGCTAACTTTGGAATGGGATGTTCAGCGATCTAACGGGAATCCTACATTTGAAGAAAATATCCTTGAAAGTCTTGTACCACACAGCAATCTTCAATGCCTAAGCATTAGAGGGCACGGAGGCACTTCTTGTCCAAGATGGCTAGGTTCAAACCTCTCCGTCAAGAATTTGGAATCTCTTTCTCTGGGTGATTTGTCTTGGGGAAACCTTCCACCTTTAGGAGAGATGTGGATGGCCAATGATCTTGGTGTGGAGTGTCAGGACTGTATCTTAGGACAAAGATTTCAAAATTTGAAAAGGCTAGAACTGGTTAAGATACCAACATTGAGAAAATGGGTTTGGGACAGTACTTCTCATTTGTTCCCTCAGCTAGAAGAATTCACCATTAAAGATTGCTCTGAACTCACTGAGCTGCGATCTTCACATCATAGTAGTGCTCTGCCACAGCAAGAGAAGGGCATGGCTTGGTTTGCTAGACTAAAGTCTCTCCAGATAAAAGACTGCCCAAAGCTATTGTCATTTCCTCCAATCCCTTGGACTTCTGACCCTTGCTCTGTTGTGATAAAACGGGTGGACAACGGTCTTAAGAAGCTAGTTTACAAAGAAGAGACCGAATCAGACTTGACTCTTTCACTGGAAGTGAAGGGAAAAGATGGCGAGGATTGTGTGTTCTTGAATGGGTTGGTTTTCTCTAATCTAGCTTATCTGAAAAAATTGGTGATGAAAAGTTGCTCTCCTCTCCCGCTCGATCACCTCCTAATGCTAACATCTCTGGAGTTCCTCCAGATAAGTGACTCAAGTAATGTATTATCCTCGGTTGAAAGTGTGAGTCATGTCCGATGCCTGCTACCTGTTAAAAAGATATGTGTCGAGCGATGTGGTTGCAATGGTAAGGAATTGACACAACTGCTCTCAGTTGTGCCGGAGCTCACCGAAATGACAATAGTGGGTTGTCAGGAGATAAAATGGCTGGGTGTGGCAGGGCAATCATCAGCATCTTCTTCTTATGCTGCTGCTGAACAGTTGCATCATGGGCAAACCGGACAGCTGCAGCAAGAGTCAAAAGGAGTAGACGGAGTGCTGCTCTTGCCTCCCCAGACACAGAAGTTAACCATCAAAGAGTTCCCAGAGCTGAGGTTGTTCTCCGACTCAGTGGAAGGTGAGAAGGAAGGACGTGGGCTCCAAGGTCTCCGCTCCCTCCAATCATTGGTAATAATGAAGTGCCCCAAGTTACTCCACTCCTATTCAGCCTCTTCTATTACTTTTCCGACCTCTCTGCAAGAATTAATTTTGATGGACTGTGGGGAGTTTAGAGGCGAGGGCATAGGCCCTCTCCTCGCCCAAGGCCACCTCACAAAGTTATGCATCTTTGGAACCCCGAAATTCTTCGCCAGTTCTGAACCACTTGACAAGGAGCTTCTTCCCTGCCCCTCTGCACATCAGGAGCTTGAGCTGAGGACAGATGATATTGCAGGGTTCCTTGCTGCTCATAGCTGCAGCCTTCTCTCTTCCTCCCTCACCACCCTAGCTATTGTTTCGAGCAAAGATGCTGAGCGCTTCACACACGAGCAAGCGGAGGCCCTTGAGCTCCTCACCTCCCTCCAGACGCTCGTGTTTTTGTCTTGCAAGAAGCTGCAGTGCCTCCCGGCAGGTCTACATAGACTTGCCAGCCTCCAGACATTACGAATACAGTCCTGTCAAGTCATCCGGTCGTTGCCAGAGGACGGCCTCCCGAGTTCTCTGCAAAAATTGGAGATCAACAATTGTCCTGCCATCAAGTCGCTACCCAAGGGCAGCCTCCCAAGTTCGCTGCAAGTATTAGAAATCTGGTACTGCCCTGCCCTGGTGTCTCTGCCCAAAAACGGCCTCCCAAGCTCTCTACAAGAATTGCTAATCTGGGCCTGCCCCGCCTTAAAGTTGCTGCCGGAGGATGGCCTCCCAAGATCTCTGCAGGAACTAAAGATCGGCGGGAGTACTGCAGTCAATTCGCTGCCCAAGAGCAGCCTCCCAAGATCACTGCAAGTATTAGATGCCAGTTATTGTCACAACCAGGAGCTAAAGAGGCAGTGCCGCAAGTTAAGAGGAACCATCCCCAAGATCATAATTTAATCTGACCAAAGGTAACAGCCACTCATTCCTACTTCATGCTCACTAATTTCCCCTGCCTTTTCCTAACCTCTCAAGCATCCGAGTGGTTATTCTCTGTTTTGTTCAGCTTATTGAAATTTCTGGCACTCCACCTGAATAACCCATCTGTTTTTTTATCTACTCTGCAGGGCACTTCTTCCACTTGTACATTCTTCTAGCCACTTTGAATCCAAGAAAGTATATTTCCAAGTTGCCAGTGCAAGCACCAAGGTCCCAGTTTGCATCTTCCATCAATACATAAAACTGGTCAGTACATGCATCATCATCCCGTAAATCCGTGGTTCCACAAACTATAGCATGTCCAAATCATTTGTTTGGCTTGCCTTGTTACCAGATTATTTGAAGTTCTGAACACTGTTTGTTTCACCGTGCAGGGCTCTCTATCTTCAGGTTGTACATTCTTTTAGCCATCGATGCACATCTGGCGCATGAGGCTTGTGTGATATCTTTCTGTACATAAATCAGGTATAAGTACATGTAAATTTACTCCTGCTGTATGTTCAGCTCATCGAAGCAAACTGCAGTTATCCACTGAAGTATTGTCTGTTGTGTTCAGTTCATCGAAATTACTGCAGTTTCACCTGAATAACCCTCTTGTTTTGATCTAACCTGCATGGCAGTTCGACGGCTTGTATGCTCTTCTAGCCTCTTAGAATCCAAGCAAGTTTCCAAGTTGCCAACGCAAGCATCCAGCTATCGGTTTGCATCTTCCATCCTGTACATAGATCTGGTCAGTACATCATTACCATCCCATGCCCAAATCATTTTGATGGTTCTGGTTTGCCTTGTTACCAGATTATTTACAGTTTTGAACAATGTTTGTTTCGATCTATCATGCAGCTTCGCCTTGGAGTTGTAATTCTCTTCAGTCGCACAGTTCTCGTATCATTGATTGAGTGGCATCCTCCCTCCTGTATACATGACTGGCCGGCACACAACATGTAGTGTGTCTATTCCTAAGTGGCAAGACAGGCGTAATTCAACTTGTGGGTAAAGATGCACACGCTTTGCAAATGTATTGAATCTATTTGAATAGAATAGCCACTACTGTATGGGATAAAACTGGTTTCGTTAGTTATTCTAAGCCTAGCCCCTTTGCAGGGAAGTTCTACAACAGGCTGTTATTAAGTCACTTACTCACTTTACAGTAGGCCGTCCCGGGCACGCGAAAACCTCTGGACAGGGCCATAATTCGCTGAGGCTACAGATGATTAGGCGAAGTCCTAGTGCTCAGTATGTGTGTTACTCCATTGTTAATTAGCTGCGTGCCCGTCACCCTGCAACCAATCATATACATAGAATTGCTAATTTTGCAATTTCCGTGCTATTATGAAATTTCAGGTACGAGTTTCAGAGAAGTTAATGAGTAATGTATTTTCTAAGAAGGTATGAGCTATATTTGACTCCCTTAGGCCATAGTGTTAATTCATTTTATTGCTTTTCTTATGGTAAAGTCATCTTGATGTGGAGATTATGCCATATAAATTTCAGATAAGTAAAGCTAGGAATCTAATGGGCTTAGTTCTCTAGCTCCTAAAGTATTCAGAGCCTCCATATTAAAACGGACAAAACGAAAATGTGTAACTTTTTTCGGTCAAAATGAAAAAAAAGAAATGTGCTGTTGCTTTCCGGTTGGGCAGCCCATTCCATTTCCAAGCTAATGACCAGCCATACACACTTAATATCTAACCAGTTGGATTTGCTCATCAATCCTGAGCCACCCATGCCAAAAACTGGACCGGTAATCACCGGAAACTATCTGTTTTCAGTCTACAGCCGCTTACCATAGTGCACTCCCATCTGGTTTCATTTGGTTATATGTTCAATTCTTCACTTTGTTGTTCATTTACTGCGCTAAGAGGTTTTCTGTAACAGAGCACTGACTCTAACACTACTGCTTTCTGTAGCTGGGTCGATGCAGAAGTTGGAAAGGTGGACGAGAAGCTTACTTGCCTCCCCCCTCCTCTTCATCAACTCCATCAGCCCACAAGTCAATTATTGCGGGTGATATGAAATTGGCTAATTTCAAGCAGTTCCTAGCAAACAAAGGTTTATAGGTAGGCCTCTGTTTTGGATGAATTTATGATATTGTGTACCTTATAGTCATTCCATCGTTCGTACTTTACTTTTAGAATGCACATCAAACCGATATATCTGGTCATATATCCTGAAACCAATGAGATTTAGTGCTAAGAAATTCCTTCCAGGTTGAGTTTGCTGGGGGTGCTCTACGGTGTGGCGAGTATATCACAGTGCGCAAGATTGGTGATTCCAACCAAAAAGGTACTTACTACTGGAACTGACATACATTTTGCGGCAATTCAATCAGTCACAATGTTTGCACCGAACTTTGGTTGCCGCGGTCCTCCAACAACAGAATGCTAATGGCAAAAAATGCACAATCATGATAAACCGCATTTCCATTTATGCCGCGCTCAGGCCATGTATAATGTAAGTTAGTCTGCCTGTGACACGTGTGATGGTGCATTGCAGGGAAGCAAGTGTTCTCAGCAGATTGTGATCGAGGGCCCGTTGTGCAAGGACTAGTACAGGATCCGCAAGCTCCTTTATTCACAATTATTCTTGCTGTAGAGGCAATCCTCCTGGAGCTGCAGCGTTGCAGCCACCGACCGGCAAATAGACTAGTGGAAACTGCCTCACTGACGTAAATTAATGTCGGGGATCCCAGTTGCACATTGCCTTACGACTGCCTTGTCGTAAGGAAAATTATATCTGTAATATTTAAATCAGGGGGGGGGGGATTTGTATTATGTGGGGAGACACAGCAGCTACTTCATCACCAGGAAAAGATGTTTCAATCAAACCAAATTTGTTTCCATTCTTCATGTTGCTGTTGTTCCCATTCTTTTTTTATCTTGTGTGTTGGAAGTTGCAGTTGGAAATATGGTTGACAAAAATTGGAGGGAAAATGCTGGTATATATATGTGTGTGTATAAGTTAATCTGCATCTGGAATTCTGAGTGTTATAGCTAGAAAGAGACAGGCACCAAACAACAAATGATTGAAGGAAGCATCGCAATTAGGGACCCATCATCCTGTTTCCTGTCTGTCTCACTCGATTTCATCATCTGATCTTGCTACTTCCCCTAGATGTTTCTTGTCTGTGTATGAGAGCAACTATTTTGTTCACTTTCAGTTCAGGTGCCGCTATCATCGAAGCTATTTGTTTGCTAGCCGTTTTGAAGCAGCTAGCTCCAAAGCAACCAACATGTGCAACCCAACTCTACTCTAAATTCTCGACAACATCCTAGTTTTTGGTACACCAGATTTCAGTGGAGAACTCACACGGTGTTACATAATTACTTGGACAGAAGTCCATATATAATGTAACTATTTGAAGAAAACATAATTTTTTTGTGTTCTAGTATATGCAGAGAAAAGATGTTACAATAGTGTGCGGGAGTCCTCTAATCATATGTCAGTTAACTTAATTTCTGAATACAAAAAATTGGCATATGGACCTAGTAATAGGCACAAGAACAACAATTAATGTCCAACAGTGGTTCAAAATTTGAATTCTTCTTACCTATTTTAGTACAGCACCAGGCAGTTAATGTCAAGTCAAAACGATCAATGTTGGATATTTACAAGATTCCGATTAATTTAATCCATATGAAAACATGACATCTGTGCTAGCAAGATTAAAGGCATACTGTAATGTAAACATGTGAGGGTGTACTAGGCATAGAACATGCATATCTATGAACATAAAGTACTGCAAACACATACCTTCAGTAGGGGAAGTCAGGGCCACGGCAGCATTTACATTACCCATGCATGGCGTGGTCGAGGAAGTAGTCGAAATCATGGAAGTAGACAGATGTAAGCGAGCAGTTGGGCCAAGACGTTCCCTGAAAACCTTATCACCCTTCACCCAGTGCAGGATCACAAAGGGCACAACAACGCTCCCTGAAAACCTTACCCTTCTCCTGGTGCAGGAACACAAAAGGGTGCGGCTCCAGAGGCCTCAGGAGCAGCAGCAAGAGGAACGGCAGTATATAGCCGGTCGAGGTAGAAGAAGTGGGGGTAAGCCCACAACTGAGTCTGTAACAGGCCAAATAAAGAGCACACACGACATATGTCTGAGCTTGGCTCACCTCATTCACGAAACACGAGGACCAAAGCAAGCAAAGGAGGAGGGGTGCTCTAATAGGATGAGAGGAGAGTTCCTTGTATGTTGTTCCAAACACTCCTCCACACCCCGATAGGACTAAACTCCCCACCAGGCATATAGGCGTTTCAGATTTTCCAGGAAATAATTAATATATGGGCCTCCAGACCATCCATATTTGATACTCCCTCCATCCCAAAATTCTTGTCTTAGATTCGCCTAACATCCGTATCTAGGCGAATCTAAGACAAGAATTTTGGGACGGAGGGAGTATTTCAACATCAACACCTATTAGAAACACCCATTAGTCACAAATAATATTTTCAGAATTGGTTTGTAGTGTTCCAAAATCAAATATTTATCTATTTCTTTATGTATTCTCATTTCTTATATTTAAAAAAAACCTCACTCAAAATATATTTCAATGTTTTCACAAACTCAAAACAATTCAAATTTTGAACACAAAAATCTCAAATTGGGCATTATTAATTTTTTCCATTCCTCAATGAAACCATCATAATTTCTTTATGTATTTTTCTTTTTCCTAAAATACGCAGGAGAGACGTGTATCATTCCATTAAGATAAAGAAAAGTACAGAGGATTGCCACACAAAAATCACTGTATTCTCAAAATGGACAATATATTTATTTGAAAAAAAACTTCACATTAAACAAATCATTTTCCATCAAAATTCCAATACATAAATCTTAAATTGGGAATCGCAAATTGCCAATCCTCTACTGAACCACCAGAACCAACCATAATCTCGAATTGGACAATATACACATGTACAAAAACTATTCTCATGTAAAAACAAACCACAATGGCATCCTCACTATTCGGACTTTTGATAAAATTTGCCAGTCTTTTCCAGCATTGCTGCTATTTTTCAGACCTGGTGGGATAGGACTAATTACATGTATGCTCTGATTCAAATTGAGGTATCCTGGCCCCCGTATTTTTCACGCACATTTCTAGCACAAGGATATATATGGAGTAAAAAAGCACTGGAGAACAATGCACAATGAACAAATAATGAACAATATCCTATCAAAATAATTTACAACTCAAGAGCAAAAGGAAGGGGACTTTACATACACAATCAGCGTGAGGAAGGAGGGGAGGGGCTGCGCAGCACTATCTGGCCGTCCTCATCCTTGTCAAACACCTGCTCTATCAGGTCGTTCCAGCTCACCCGTGGCTGCTGCCTCGACGACGCTGGTGGCGGGAAGCTCTCGCTCCTCTCAGGCCGTGGGCCGCCGTCGAACGTGCCGTAGATCGACGCCATTCCCGATACCGACAGTGTGGCGGCCCTGCGCAACGCCGCCTTGTGCTCCTCCACGTGTTCCCTCTGCACCGCCGTCTCGTCCCGCTCCATCCGCTGGTTCGATGGTGCCGCCATCGCGCGCTCCTTCTCCAGCATCAGCTGTTCATGTCCACATGTCATATGAGCAGTGCTATCACATTATTATTATTAACTGGTTCAGTCTGGAAGTGCTGCAGATACATGGCATGATGCGTGCTACTTGAATCTGAAGTTGAACAAAATTTTTACACCTTCCTAAATGCTTTAACAATCTTACATTTTGATGTTGACATATCTACACTCAAAACTACTTCGTTATCTAGATTGTGCACACTTGAACCCAGTACCTGCTACACAACACGGCCTGCTCTACTCTAGATGGCATGCCGTGCTTGAGACAACCAGTGCTGGATTGCGTATTTGGAAGCTACCAAACATGCAAACTACAATTTCCTAAAACATAATTTTATTTTATTTCTCTGTCAGAAACACAAAACTTACATCCAGAGCTCTCTGGCCTTCCCGCTCGATCCAAACAATGGCATGATCCATTGTGGCGTTACAGGAAAGAACGACATGCTCAAATCTACCATCTACTGGCACAGCTGTTTTGACCACCGGTGGATATCTTCCGCACCTGCATGGATATCACCAAGAAACCGTGTTTAAGAAAATATTGGAAGTCTCCAATAGCAAAACATAGTAATCTGAGTGAGAAAAAAATCTGAGGAAATCAGCAGCATGTTAAATAGTTTTAGGCATTATAAAACAGTAGTATGGGCTGTGTCATCAATAGTGTTTGAATAAGTGAACTACATACTGACAACATGAAGGTTCTCATAATATTCTCTCTACTTTGACATTTGTGAGAACCTCTGCTATTGCTTACTAACTGTTTTGTAAAGAAAGTATCTGCAACAATGTTATATTTTAGGTCCCTCACATAGTTTTTGTACATTCTAGATCAACACTAAAGAGAAAAAAAAAAGGTACCTGAAACTTTTCCTCTCCACAATGTGATATATCCGACCTGGTGCATAGAGCCTCCTTGGATCCTTTAACATAGCATCTTCAGGTATGCAAGTGTCCTTTAAACATCTCAAACATAGGAGACATGGCAGACTGCCCAAGAAGAGAAGATGGCCCAATTTTAAAATTGCTTCAACCCACAAAGCTGGAAGAGAATAATCACATTGCATTCAACAAACTCGATATCATATCATAGCTAGTACAGTAAACATAAACCAGATATTAGAAAATCAGATCAAACATCCCAGCAACATTTGAATTCATTCCCATTGATCCATGGTTTCTGAGTTTGCTTCCAATTTACTGATGCTGAGAATTATTTCCTTTCCTGAAGCCATTTTAGGGAAAAAAAACTGTTGGCCTATGTATTAGTTCTGGTTTCGGCATTCAAACACCTTGCTATTGATCCTTGATTGTGGGCTGTCGTATTGATTTCTGCATGATGTTCCTTGGTAGTTTGAGCTAACTATAGCGGAGTTGATTAACCATTTTTTATGGGAAACAAGATATATAGTGGGGAAGGGCATCAGGGTAAACAAGAGTACTATGTAATAATAGCATGAGCAGGAAAAACAGTATGTAATCTTTGGTAGTTACCATACTAGAAACCACACGAAAATTATTATCTAGGGGTAAACTCGTGCTCAGATAACAAGGCAAATGCCCCTATATCAAAGTGATCAGTCACATTAGAATCGTCATGTATCCAAGCCGGGGATACAGCTGCCACTTGGCACATTGAAGGCCTAAATTAGGCAACAGAGGTAACTATAGAATCAATCGATAGATGCGTTTATCACATTCCAACACTTAGTTTTCACCCGATACAGATATGGCTTGTAATTGGCTTATTAATGTTCGATTGAAGTAAAAGGGGATGCGTAAGTATTGGCTGGCCATTAGAATCACATGATGTGGAATTGTGTGCTACTAGAATCATATAACTAACAGCACTAAATACGAACATAGAATAAACCGCATTGGTGGCATGTCCATACCAGAGAATCGACTTGAAGATATCTTCTAAAGGAGTAGCCGTCCGAGGCAAGAAATCATCCTGTCATTTGCAGGAACAAAAATTATGTTCAGCCTATAAATACTCTATTGACCAACTAAGCAATGTTCTATCCAGATATCAGAGGCAGAGCAGTTATTCTTATCTGACAGAAATAGCACCGAACAAAAATGCAGATAGACATCTAACTAAATTCTGGAACTGAACCTTTAGCAGCAAGCAAACACTCAAGAAAATTCAGACAGGCATGTAACTGGATTTTTAGCAGCAAGCAAGCACACAACAAAATTCAGATAGGCATGTACCTAAATTCTGCAAGTGAATTTCTTACAGCAAGCAAGCACCCAACAAAATTCAGAGAGGCATTGAACTAGATTCTGCAACTGTATTTTTAGCAGCAAGCAAGCACTCAAACAAAATTCAGAGAGGCATATAACAAACTTCTGCAACTGTACTTTGAGCAGCAAGACAGTAAGCAAATCAATTGATCAGCAATGCAATGTTTATCTCATTCAGAAGTAGAGCAGGTATCCTGTCTAGTGGCACTCAACAAAATTCAGACATGGATGTAACCAAATTCCTAGTACAACTGAATCTGTAACCAAATAAATTCAGACAAGAAAGCAAAGCGAAATGGATCCTCGCTGACCTGTAGCACGACGGAGTTGATGACGTCGGCGTATCTGACGGCGAGGTTGAGCGACATACAGCGGGCGGGGGCCATGGCGTAGCACCGGGTGCGGGCCCTCTCGACCTTGCCGAGCTTGTCGAGGTTGAGCACGACGACCATGGTGAGCATGGCGGCGACGCCGGCGCCGAGCGAGTGGCCCGTGAAGGTGAGCGTGTAGGTGGGGTACCGGTCGAGGAGGTCCCGGAGCAGGTCGCACTCCCTGTCGAGCACCCAGCCGGCGGCGCGGAGGAGGCCGTTGTGGACGTAGCCGCCGTCGAAGCGGCGCTTGCCGAGGCGGTTGTCGAGGAGCAGCGCGTAGTCGGACTCGCGGCCGAGGTTGAGGCCCCGGAGCGCGAGCACGATGTCGGCGTGCGCGTGGTCGAGGTAGACGAGGTAGGGCGTGACCCGGCCCCCCGTGTCGGCGTAGGTGCGGCGGCGCACGACGCAGGCCGGGTCGAGGAGGAGGGGCGGGGCGGCGAGGAGGTCGGGCGGGGCGTAGTTGGCCATGACGAGGCGGCACATCCGGGGCACGGGCGCGAAGTCGGCGGCGGCGGCGTGGCCCCAGGTGGCGCTGTCGTGGTGGCCGGAGTGGACGCACCGCTTCCACGCCCACCGCGCGCACCCCAGGCAGTAGACGCACTCCAGCAGCGGCAGCCCGCACGCCAGCGACATGCGGGGAATTCCGTCGAGCAGGTCGCGCGCGCGGCGGCGGCGAGATCGGATATTCCGGCGGTGGCGATCGGATCCGGGGGAGTAGCTGGGGACGGAGAGATTTTGCGGGATTATTTTTATTAAATTGGAGTAGTAGAAGTAAATACAGAGGAGTTTTGGAAGTATATTCGGATCCGTTTTGGTTGCTGGACAAAACAAAATTAAGAAGTGGTGACAGACAATGAAACAATGTGTGTGACAGAGCATTGCCAAATATTGCAATGGGGCGTCGGGGTCGATGAAAGTCATCGTTGGGGCCTCGTTGTCGAACCGGTGATAACGGCGTCTGTCATGGGGACGGATAATTCGATTTTATGCGAATCATGTGAAATATAAGACCTGGTCCTGCTGGACGAGAGGGCTACAAAGTGTCTCGCCGACCGTCTAGCCCGCGATTGGTTCTCTATCAACTTTGCCTTCAAAGAGAAAAAATATATATATATATATATATATATATATATATATATATATATATATATATATATATCGCTAGTTTTCTTTCCTCTCTCCCAAGGCGACTTGGGAAAGCCTTCCTCCCCTTAATCTTCGCCGGCGAGCCCATGGATTCGCCTCCCCTCCGCCTGCCCCTCCGATGACCAGCGGCGGTGAGGGGAATCCTGGTGTCTCGGTTCTCGCTAGTAGATAGGTAGGATTTTAGTCCTCGTATGGCGGCGTTCGGATAGATAGCGGTGCTCCTTCTTCGAGCCAGCGTACCAGGTTTCGATCCTCCTCAAGTTCGTCCGTTGAGACGGATTAGACGAACCTCCGAGGTAGATTCCTGTCAGCTCCTTGGGGTGGCAAGATTAGGGTTTCTCATCGTGCGTACGCAATGGCAATATTTGGTGTCAGATCGATTCAAGGTTTCAACAGCGATGACTGTGGCTCCTCGGTGCTGGTCCTTAGGGGCACGTGCACAAAGACCTATTTATCATCGACAAGGCCAAGCCGGCTTCGGTATGAGAGCGGCGACAGCGGCGTGTCGCCAACTCGTTCTAGCGGCGGCAATGGTCATTTGGTGGTCCATGGACCTCGGTGTAATTTTATTATGTTTGAGGTGCTTTGTGCTTTTGGAGAATCTTTATAATAGATCTGATCCTTTTTGCAAAAAAGAACATGATTTGTCCTGTTGAATCATGCAGGGTTTGAAACGACATCAATTTGGATCAAAGAGTGTCAAATCAAAGTGTTACCTTTTTAGATTATACGGTGATTGTTTGACGGAGGAACAGAAGATTCAATGCCCAATTTGGAATTTGTGTGTTTGAATTACGGAACCTATTTTGATTTTTTGGGAATCTTGAAATGTTGTAAGGAAATGTGAAATCATTTAAACTTGATAGGTATTTGAGACTCTGTAAACCGGATATATGTGAAAGGATTATTTAGGGCGCACCTATTCGGTACCCAGGTGCAGATGCACCTGAGCAGCATGAATAGTAAAATCATATAAAATAGTAACAATTTTGAAAAGAAATTGGCATCCAAAACACTCGAATGCTGACGTGTGTGCAAGAGGTCGTCGGGTGTAGACGAGCCCAGGTTCATCTACACTCGATGAAAAGAAACGTTGGAATAGTACACTTGAGAATCTTCGATGCCAAAATGAAAATCAGTTTTTTATTTCTTTTACTGTTTTTAAATTCACTTTTCATCGAGTGTAGATGAGCCCGGGTTCAGAAGTGAATTACCGGATTATTTGTGGCTAATGGCATGGATTGAGACTCTGAGAGTGAGAGATAGAGGATGATGGCCCAGGCGGGTCTACTGCTACTACCAGTCCTGACTGCGACATTTCCTCCTTCAAATCATGTGCTGTTTGGTGGGTGGCTCTTTCTAGCTACCTATACAACACTCATGAATCCAGTAGAGCCTCCAGCAAATTCTGGATGCTGTCAGATCAAATCACATGTGTATGTTAAGCATGTTCCCTTCCCTTGCCCACACAATCAGTCTACATTTTCCCTTCATTTTCCTTTCCAACAAAACATACTTTTTTTTCTTTCTTCCTCATAATACCATCCTCTACTTGCAGTTGTAACCTGAAAAAAAGTGAAAAAGAGATAAATAATAGAAACAACAATTACATGAACTTAGCATAGCAGTCTCCGCTTGTACTGAAAAAGCTTTTCGCCCCCTTTATATATAAAGCAACCGTTACAAGCCAAACAGTATCCACACACAGGATACAAACTCATGCACACACACACAAGGTTCCACAAATAGGGTGCTGCTGAGGGCACCAGCTCAACAAGCCCATAAAAAAGGCCTAATTAGGTTCCGGGTGTGGCGGTGGATCCAGAATAGCAGTCTCCACTTGTCCATCGACTCATATGTTCCAGAGCCGGCTTCTCATCGACATCCCCGGCTTCTGCATCGACCCAACTATGCACAGAGAGCAGCAGAGTTGCGTCGGAGCCGGCACTCTGTTACATGAAAACACCTTACAAAGCGAAGAATTCTCCTTGCCAGCAACTATGAAATCCCCCTGACCAATCTCTTCTCTTCACAGGGAATTAGTTCTCACTCTTTATAACCTTGCACACATAGTCTTTAGCTGTTTTTGAAAGCCAAATTCCTCCTCATTGAAATCACCTCTCGTTGAAATCACTTACGCACAACCATTGGTCACCATATTCTCCTCTGAGAAAATTTCCTAATAGCGCAGAATTAACACGTCAGTTTATGTATGATTGGTTGCAAAGTGACAGGCATGCAACTATAAGTAACAATGGACTAACATACATACCGACCACTAGGGCTTCACCTAATCTTGTATAGCCTCGAATTATGGCCTTGCCAAGAGGTTTTCGGGTGCCCCATGACGGCCTACCAATGCCCTGAAAAAATATCAATTGTGCAACACTATCTTGTCTCCATTGAAATATCTTCACCGGTGTTTGGCCCCCCTTTCCTCTCTCGCGACCGCGCCGCCTCCCCGCGGGCGGCCGGCCGCGCTTCCGTCCCCCTTCTCCAGAGGCCTTCCCCCGCCACCTTCCCCCCCGCCGCCGCCGGCGTGCGGTGCCGGGCTTGCCCCGGGCGGCGCCGGTGGCGGCGGCC